>NC_064920.1:301110634-301412138 GCF_023897955.1 Schistocerca gregaria | reverse complement strand
CTGTGACTGTCACTGAGGTGGACAATGAGTCACATATGGGAACGAGAGGCCTGTGGTGCTGCTTGATGGTCACATTGGGGGCCATGGTGTCACAACATGTGTGATCACATTGTTAATACCTGGCCAAAACACCTGGTGTGGGGAAGTGATTTTGTATGAGGAGCATCCCAATGGCCCAATTGGAGAAGGCGCATGAAGTCCTACTGCAGTGCACATGGGATCACATCTGTGGGTAGGTAACAGTAAAGTGCCATCAAGGACTGAGAGGCATTGGCGGAAAGCTTAATGTTTATGCAAGTGATCAGATGATTGACCCATTGGCTTGTCCAGCCAGCCATGGTGGACAAATTGCACAATCAGACGTAAAACAGAATCAACCATAACAGTTGCCAAAATCTGAGAACTGGTAGTAAGGAAACCATCCATGGTGTTTTGCACTTCTGTGTCCAAACAGAAACACAGCAATTTATCCTGATAAGTGCTAGATCAGGGACAGTCGGCTATCTAGAAACAGCATCCGCATAGTGTGTTGTGCAGTGGGTCGGAAATGAATCTCATAGTCATAGTGTGACAAAAACAGAGCCCAGCATTCCAGGCAATGGGCTGCATTGTCGGGTAAAATGCTGGTGGATGGAAAAGAGCCAGAGGTTTATGATCAGTAATCAAATGAAATATAGAAAACTATAGGAAAACATAAATTTTTTTGAAAGTGTTCACAGTAGCAAGGGCTTCATTTTTGTCTGGGAGTAGTGCTGTTGTGCCTGATTCAGAGTTTCGGAAGCGTACACAATAGGGAGTTTGGAACCATTCTCTTGTTTGTGTGTGAGAATGGCCCCAAGGCCATACTGGGAGGCATCTGTGGTCAAAATGAAATGTTGGCCCCATTGGAAAGTAACCAAGCAAGGTGCCAAGTATATTTTTGAGTGTAATTGTGTAAAAGCTCATGATACTGGGAGGTATCTGTGGGCCAAAACGAGGTGGTGACCATGATAGAAAGCAATTAAGCAAGATGCCAGGTGTAATTTTGAGTTTATCCGGGTAACAGCAAGGCTGCAGTGAGAAGAAACACCTTTATGTGAGAAAGCATGAAGTGGCTTCGCCAGTGTATCTGCACGAGGAAGGAATTCAAGATTGTATGTAATCTTTCCAAGAAAGGCTTTCAACTCTTTGACATTGGTAGGATGGAGCAAAGCTGTAATGGCATTGACAAGCTGGTGTAAATGCTTGGAGCCAACATGCAAGACTTCAAAACCAAGACAGATGACAAGGCTGAAAAAACTGTGATTTGTCCAAGTTACAGTTCAGATGGGTGGCTTGTCACACCATGAACAAAGCATGAAGATTCTGTAAATGCTCATCTCTTGAGGAACCTGCGACCACAATATCATCCATGAAGTTAATGCACCCTGGTACGAAGGCCGTGAGTTGGTCCAAAAATTGTTGGAATATGACGGGCACTATCTGGGCCAAATGACAGGCAATGGGATTAATATAACCCAAAGCGAGATATATTCTTTATGAGGACAAGTTTGCAATCATCATCCAGAGGCAGTTGCAAGTAGGCTTCTGACAAGTCTATTTTGGAATATATTGACCCCCAGAGAACCATACTACGAGTTTATCATGATGGGTTAAGGGATAGGTCTCAATAACAGAATGTGAATTTATAGACTTTTTAAGATCACCACAGATCCTAAGGTTGTTCTTAGGTTTTTACAGTTACCAATGGGGCAGACTATTCACTAGTTGTCTGGTTTAAGTTTGTGCGTTGTGATGAAATTATATATAAACAAGGATCAATAGATTAGGCAGAGTGATGCTATTAAATTAACACTCAGTGAACTGGTATATGTATTTTCTCTTCTCTTTCCCAGAGGATTATAATCATTAAATAGTGGCTGAATACTAACTAGCTACAAAGAATGCTTGGTTTTGATAACTCAGCAGTGAATGATCCTGAGTGTACTGTCTGCACATTTTAGCAAAGTTTGCACATAGTTAATGTCACTCTTGGCTTATCAATATTGTGTTCACATCCTTAGTTTTGTGTTGGTCATGAGTGTTTGAAATCTAGTTATTTAATTAACTTATTTTTTATTTTTTATAGTGTCATAACAAAAAGTGTTCTATCGGAATTTTATCATATGAAATCAGATATTAAGCAATTTCTTTTAGTAGTAAATAAATGCAAAGCATTTAAAGTATTGAAATCTCAAATAAACTATTGCAAATTGTACAGTTTGATTAATTTCATGATGAAGCACTAGTTTTTATTTTTTCCTAGTTGGAATAAATTGTGTCACTCCTTTAATTATCACCAACCAACAACTTATTACTCACATGCACGTTTTCACATGTCTTAGTAAGAGATAAAAAATCAAAATGCTTATAGCCCTCCTCACATGGAATTTACGTTGTCTAATATTTAATTTGTTGATTTGAAAGTCATTATTTTCTCCAGTTCAAGTACTGAAATATTTATCTAAACCGTTGAATCAGCTGGTAACAAATCATTGACGTAAACAACTTAATGTCTTTCTAGTCCGTTAATACAGGGTAATTCATACTTCAATAAGCAATAAGTTTGTAAAGAACTAATTAAAATACATTTAAAATATCTATATTGTATTTTAACATAAAATAATCAGGAAGAAGGAATTACTTCTCTCTCTCTCTCTCTCTCTGTGTGTGTGTGTGTGTGTGTGTGTGTGTGTGTGTGTGTGTGTGTGTGTGTGTGTGTGTGTATGGAGATGACCTCTTCAGCTGCACTAATGAATTTAAGAAACTTTGACTATGAAAAAATGCATATAAATGCTTCAGAAGCCTCTGTCCAGTTGTTATTTGCTTTTTTGATCTTTTGCCTTATGGTGAATTAAGTGAGAGATTGATACAATTAGTGAACATCCTCCTTATGTGCTATATATAAGCAGACTGAAGTGATGAATAAAAAATTGTACGAAGGCTGGAACTCAAACTTAGGTCTTCTGCTCACTAGGCGGATGTTCTAACCACTACTCTACCCTGCCACATTGGCATTGCAAAACTGCACAGAGTGCCCTAGCATGCCTCCCTCCTCATACATCAGCATTGAGTGAAATTGGGGCTCCTGCTTGACACCCAGGCATAAGTGCTTTCAATCAGATGAAACTATTTGGTTCCAGAGATCTTTTATAAGTCTCAAACATCGATGATGTATATATGCAGACTGAAGTGACAAATTCAAATAAAGTTGAAGAGTCTCTGCAATGCTGTTTGGGTTTAGAGAGAATACTATGTGGGCTGAGCTGTCAGTGGGAATTAGGATTGCAGAGGGAGGCAGTTGTGCAAATCCATTGTGCCATGGCAGCATAGTGAATAGCACATCTGCCTAAAGAGCAGAACACCCAGGTTTGAATCCTGGCCTTGGTACAAGTCTCAAGTCATCACTCCAGTTTGCATAGATATGTCATAGATGTTTGAGACCTGATAAAGGTGTCATTTAATCATCATCCTTAATTCATCAGTTTGCTTCTGTAGTTTTCAACACATCAGGTTACTTCAATCTGTCAGTAAGCTCATGTTCACTTTTGTTTTCACAGGACATGGATATTTATCTTTTCGATGATATTTTGGCAGCAGTTGATGTGCCAGTAGCAGCACACATTTTCCAGCATTGTGTTCTCGGACTTCTTCAAGGGAAGACACGTATTCTGTGCACACACCATGTGCATTACCTGACCAGTGCTGATGCAGTTGTTATATTGGCACTAGGGGGACGTGTTAGCTCCTTTGGTCAGTATGATTTCAGTTTCTGTTGTTGTTCTTGGTGTTTGTCTTCATATTTCTTCACTTTGGCACATTCCAGTGTGTGCCAGTATAGAAATGCCCTACATAAATCCAGTTAATTTTTAAATACAGTTTTTACAACACTATTCCTTTTGTTGGAGGTATCTATAAATCTGTCTAATTTCTTGATTTTAGAGTTTGTTGAGATTTCTGAAATTATTCTACTAAGGTGCTAGGAATGTTTCTTTAAATATGAGAAAAATGAAACTTATAATTTCTTCCTCAGGAAAAGCACTTAAAGTTTAGGCCAAGAGAGGAGAAGAAATTACAAGTCATAATAATAGAAACTGCTTCATGGGTGCGAATGTAAATTGTAACACAAGTTAGTGCATCATATCAGTGGAGAAGGGGCTAGTAAGGATGTAAATGTAGACCGTTTCTTTGAACCAAATTGTTAAAAGATTCTGATGAAATGAGAGGTCAGAGTAAGAATCTGGAGTTGGAAGTGGTTTTGATGTAATGAGAATGTGATTGCAAATGAATAAAGAAACACACAAGTAAGAGAAAAGGAAAAGGAATACTATGTGTTGTTGTGCATCCATCTTGCTACATTACAATGAATACTTCGCTGGTTGTATTCAAAATAATGCTTTATAAAATCATTCATGGAAATAGTGAAATGAAACACTACTGTGGTATATATCTATGAGTAAAGTGGCATGGTACCAATAGGAATACCATAAATAACAACAGCACAGAGTTGAGCAAATAAGTGCTTGATATGAAAGCTGAATATGGTCCATAAACTACATAAGGTGGGGTGCAGAGAACATTCATCAATAAACATTCATCTGAATTGTGCTGTCATCATTACAATCAGTTTGTCTCTCATTCAAACTTGGTACAGTTGCATATTAACCTTATCCAGTTTCTCCTGTTCCATCAATATGTTTAAGTACGTATTTCTCCCAAATGTTGGAGATTGTACTTGAGTCCTTTTGTACATTATATCTGTACACAATTGCCCTCTCTTGGGACCTGTTAACAGCCATTACTATCATATTTTTATACTGTGGCAGTGTTTTGAGGTCTCTTATATCTCTTCAGTTTTTACTGGTGCTGTATATAATATTTGCTTTTGAGCAATGTGTTGTGCAACAAGCTGTTCTGCAGACAGAAGTCACAATGTCTGTTGTCTTGCCATTTTTTTTCTTTTATCTCTTTATTCATCCGTTAACAATATACATTGTATGGATGTAGTCAATTACAATATAGTTTCTGATATTTTATGTGTTGCAAAAACTTGCATAATAAATCCAAATATTTTACATCACTTTATATAAATAATCTTACTTTCCCCTATTAGACAATTACAATATAATTTCTGTTATTTAATGTGTTACAAAAATTTGCATAATAAATACAAGTATTTTACTTCACTTTATATAAATAATGTTACTTTCCCATATTTAGATATTCTTCAATGTTGTAAAAACTGTTTCTTATTAAAAATTGTTTAAGATCTACTTTGAATTTATGACATTCTTTAATTTTCTTTATTGCAGCAGGCAATGCATTAAAAAGTATTTTGGGCTGGTAGTTGACACTTTTTTGGTATAGTGCTCCTTTGTGGGCCTCTCTGTGAAAATCATCTCTATTTCTTGTTTCGTGTTTATGAATCTGATTATTTACTGTTGAAAATTCCTGGTGAGTTTTCAGAAAGCAGACACATTCATATATGTATAAGCTAGGAAGAGTCATTATTTTAAATTCTTTAAATATTTCCCTGCATGACATTCTACGGGGAACCCCTTTCATTATTCTAATAGCCCTTTTTTGAAGTTTGAAAACTTGTTTTGCCATACCTGTATTTCCCCAGAAGATCACACCATATCTAAGCAAACTGTTCATATAAGCATAATAGGCACACAGCAATGATTCAGTGTTGCAACAGTCCCGAAGCATTCTAAGCACATAGCAGCATTTACTTAGTTTTTTACTCAAAGCTTCTAGATGCTTTTCCCATCTCAAGTGCTCATCCACCCTTATACCTAGGAATTTTGTATGTGGAGCTTGTGCAATAACATAGCTCCCTAGCTCAGCTTTTACTGTTCTTCTAGTTTTACTTTTAATATTACTGAAATTCATCAATGCTGTTTTATCCTTATTTATGATCAACACATTATCACTAAACCATTTTCCTGTCTCATTTATTGTCCTTGAGACACTCTGTTGTAGATTATCCTCGGTGGATCCTTTTATGAAAATGCTAGTGTCATCAGCGAACATCACCGTTTCTGCCACTGTCAGATGCTTTGGCAAATCATTTATAAGCACCAAGAACAACAGTGGGCCTAAAACGGAACCTTGGGGCACTCCATAGCTAGTTTTTTTGAAGTCAGAAAGATACTCTTTGCCTTCATGGTATATTTGTACTTTCTGTTGTCTATCCGAGAGATAAGACTTGAACCATTTGAAGGCAAGTCCCCGGACCCCATAAAATTCTAGTTTCATAAGCAATAAATCATGGCTGATTAGATCAAATGCTTTAGATAAATCTAAGAATATCCCGCAGCTTAACTCATTCTTGTCCAAGGCATTTAGGACCATTTTCATGAATTGGAAGACTGCCGTTTCTGTGGACCTGTTCTTTCTAAACCCATTTTGAGCATTAGTCAGTATTTTATTTTTATTCAGAAAGTCAGCTAGCCTTTCATACATTACTCTTTCTATTACTTTAGAGAAACCTGACAATAATGACACTGGCCTATAATTATTTATGTCAGCTGTACATTGTAGACAATAATATACCTTCACAAATCACCTTGCAATCTTACTTTGTGATAACATCATACACATGACACCATCACTGTTGCATCTTTGTTAGGTCAGTGAATATTATAGTGACAGAAGTACAGCAAAGCATTAACTCTCTCTCTCTCTCTCTCTCTCTCTCTCTCTCTCTCTCTCTCTCTCTCTCTCTCCAGGTTTGCTAAATATAATATTAATTGGAGACTGGTAACCACTTTCATTTTTTATTACTATGAGTAAGTGCTTCACCACTAGATATTATGTATGTGTATAAACATATAATTCCAGAAAGAGAAACCAGGTGAATAAAGTCCTGAAGGCAGTAACATAGCTACACTCTTAATTTAAAAGCAGTGAGAAAAATTTTGAATTTCGTTATTGAAAATAAGATTGTATGCAATAGTTCTGCATTTTTACAGATTTCTGTTAATACACTTCATAATATGCAATAAAATAAAATGTAACTGCAGTAAACAAATATAGGTATTGTATGGCATGATGATTGAATCAAATAAAAATAACTTCAGATCTCCACATGTGTACTAGTTACATACGAATCTTAACTTGATACTTTTTATGACATGGAACTTGAATGAAGTACTGTTATGGTCCACAGTTGGTTTCTTCACCGTCTTCCATGTGATGATACTAGGAATCGTACACTACAATATCAGCTTTAAAGGTTTTAGTTTTGTCTGAGAGCCTTCATTTTAAAGTAGCTCTAAAACAGTTTCAAGTTTATTTAGTTATTCTTTAAGTTGATAAAAAAAACTTAACCAGGAGGGCCTTCTAATTTGAGTAGTAGCTCCATTAGGCCTGAACAATATTTTCTGTCATGCATGGGTCAGGACATTGAGAATACTGCAGAAAAGAGTGCAGGCAGTGGAAATAATTTGCACCTAGTATCCATGTACATAGTGGCAGTGCTCGTAGCTGATAGTCACTTAAAATATTCAAACTGAGATCTTTTGGAAATCTATGTTGAAAGATCATGTTTACACTAGAATGGATGGCCTTTGTATATACCAGTAACCACAGTAGTTGTCAAATTGCTCACAGTGACAGGGATAGCCTTTTCTGTTCGAATCCATTAAAAAATCAGCTTAGTTTAGGAAGATAACTTCAAACTTAAGTCATGCATTATTTTTGGTTGTAGTATCAGTTTTATTTGTATAACAATAATGGAAATTTCTGGATAGAAAAATATGTAAAAAAAAGGGAGGGGGAGTCACTTACCTACAGAGGAGTGGTGTGCGGCGCACAGAAACATGCAATAAAAAGTAGGTAATGCTAGCTCTTGAGCTCTTGCTCTTTTACTAGGAGTACACACAACCACACAGACACCCAAACATACAGGCTTGCAGTAGCAGCAAGACTGATTATTGGATATCAATTACTGAAAGCAGTTGCCTGGGTAAATGAAGCTGAGGAAGGGGGTAGAGAAGGATGCACGAGACATGTAGGGGGTAACAGGATACTGAATGGCAGGTCTTCATCCAGATGACTCAGCAGCAGTACAACTAAATGAAACGGGTTTAGAGGGTAGAGCATACAAGGGACAGAGACAGGGAGAGGAGAGTGAGGAAGGTGGTGATGAAGAGGAAGACAGGGAGGGAAGGAAGTGTCCCTCTCTCTATCCCTTATATGTTTTACCCTCTAACATACTTACACTTTGTTTTTCCGCTACCGAGTCTTTTGGTGAAAGCCCTGCCATTCACTACTCTACTACCCTGTCCTTGTTTCATGCATCCTTCCCTACCACCTTCCCAGAATCTCTCCTGTGAAATGATCTTCCTATTCACCCCAACAACAGATCACACACCCACCTCCTACATGCTTCCTGAAGTCTGCAAACCTAACAATCGTGGGTTCCCCCTTTGTGGCTGGTTATAGTGAGAATCTTGTCCCTTGTTGACCAACATATGCAAATAATTGTCCAAAATCTAGCTTCCCTCATTAAAGATACGAACCAGTTCCTGCACTTGATCTCCACCATTCACACACCCTTACCTCCCTGGTCCCTACTATTCACTGTTGATCCAACCTCTTTATACACCAACATCCCTCATGCCCATGGCCTCTCCCAACACCTTGCAGATTACAAACCCGCTACTTCACTCCTTGTTCACCTGATTAACTACATCCTAACACAGAACTCCTTCACCTTTGAAGGGAAGGTATATAAACAAGTTCGTGGCACAGCCATGGGCATCCACATAGCACCTTCCTATGCCAGTCTCTTCATGGGCCAACCAGAGGAAACATTCCTAGCTTCCCAAAGTGCCAAGCCCATGATCTGCTTCAGGTTTATTCGTGACCTTTATGATCTGGACTCAAGGCCAGGACACCTTATCCTCATTCCTCCACAATCTCAATGCCTTCTCCCCCATCCACTTCACCTGGTCCTCCTCCACCCATTTTGCCACCTTCCTAGATGTTGATCTCCTCCTCTCAGATAGCTCCATCCGCACCTTGGTCCACATCAAGTCCACCAATCACCAACAGCTCCTGCACTTTGACAGCTGCCACTGCTCCCACACCAAAAAATCCCTTCCATACAGGATACTCATAGCAGTGCCAGTTGTGTTGACAATTCGAGTGGCATGGTCCATTGCCCGGTGAATTTGTAGCAGTTCTGAAGCGAAAGCCGTGAAGTGTTTCTTTCAGTTTAGAAATCGAGTTGAACTTACTAGGGCATAAGTCAGGGGAGTGCAGTAGGTGGTATAGCACTTAACAGCCCCAGCCGTCAAACAAATAAGTAACAGCTTGCAATGCACGTGCTTGAGCATTGTCCTGCAAAATGATGGTCAGGTCTTGCAGAAAGTGTCATCACCTCTGTCTCTATGATGTTCATTTTTGGAACACAACCTGCGACCAGCTTAGATACAGAAGTGATGACTCTATCTGCAGAACCTGACTGTCATTTTGCAGCCCGCATCTTGTGGTCGTCCGGTAGCGTTCTCGCTTCCCATGCCTGGGTTCGATTCCCGGCGGGGTCAGGGATTTTCTCTGCCTCGTGATGGCTGGGTATTGTGTGCTGTCCTTAGGTTAGTTAGGTTTAAGTAGTTCTAAGTTCTAGGGGACTGATGGCCGTAGATGTTAAGTCCCATAGTGCTCAAAGCCATTTTGTCATTTTGCAGGACAATGCTCTAGCACTTACAGAGCAAGCTGTTACTGATTTGTTTGACTGATGGAGCTGCCAAGTGCTATACCACCTACTGCATTCCCCTGACTTAGTACCTCATGAGTTCAATTTGATTTCTAAACTGAAGGAAATGCTTCATGGCATTCACTTCAACTCTTCTACAAATTCATCGGGCAATAGACCGCGCCACTGGAACTGTCAACACAACTGGCACTGCTAAGAGTATCCTATGACTACTGGCAACAGATTATACACAATGCTGGTGACTACTGTGAAGGTCAGTAAAACTTTGAAACACGTACCTATTTTGTACGAGCTGTAAATAAATAGTTGCCACTATTGAAGTTCAAACCCTCGTAAATAAATATACCAAGTGAAAAAGGATCACCAACTAAGGAAATGAAAGTATGAAGTTTTTAAAATGGGTAGATTTACTCATATACAAGTAACATTACCCCCACGTTGTTATTTAAAATTCTGAAATAGAAAAGCTACAGAACTATTGCAGTAATTTCGATGGGTATCGATAAAAATAACCAATCATAAAATGCCATTGGCTAGTGATTCTCTAAAATGGAGAAGCAGAAAATAATCTAAATAGTTTGAAACTATCTGCAGAGTCTTTTGCAGATAGTTTCACAAATATTGGTGGTGTATTGTTCATAGAAAAGTAAGTAAAACACACATAAATGTATGTCCAAAATTTGTTAGAGTCATAATTAAAGCTGAAGGTCAGCGATCAATGTGCTCAATGTTAATTCAACAACTAATGTTTGTAACCAATTAGTAAAATTCATTTTGTTATAATATGAATGTGAGTCAATCTGTTTATGCACTCATATTATCCTCAGAGGAGATGTGTTGAAGGCTGTTTATCTCGGACTTTTTAAGTATGTAGCATTGTTGAACTGAGTTAACAGACAAGCATTCTGTTTAACCATGATATGATGTTCATGTTGTAATAGGGAAATTTAATTTTTTATAAAAGCCACCTGAATGGAAATAGACAGGAGATTGTACCAAAACACTTTTCCAGATGGAAGACAGTCTCTAGTAGGCAGTCTGGGTATAGCATAAAAAATTACAGATCAAGGTAGATCCAGATTCGTTAGTATGCACAACCAAGAAAAATGTATTGTGGAGGCTATTGAAGAAGATCCAAGTATCAGCAGATGACATGTTGCAGATGACTAGGTGATGCACCTTTTAGTACTATGTGGAGGATACTCTACAACCAATAAAGGTATCTGCATCATTACTGATGTATGTAGAATCTGTTGACTGCCAATAAATGACCATGGGAAAATGTTTACCAATGGTTTGTTGCATGAACTACCAAATCTTTTGTTTCTCTCTTCTGTCTTCCATGCGACAGCGTTTAGAAGAGGTAAAACAGCCAATTTTCACATCATTTTTTGTAGGCAAGACAGTCTTCATGTTGCCAAATTGACACATAATTGAGCAGACCTGCTACTGTGTTTTAAAATTTTGTGATTCTGTTTCTGCGTCTTAAGTGTTACTGCCACTCTCTCAATCAGAAGATACATCAACTTCTAAAAATTGCATTTTATGAACTTGAAAATTTATTGTAGATTTCTTTTTCACTTCTAGTGTTTTCTTTCAGACTGATGGATTTAGGTCCATTGATGAAGTATAGAAAAGCAATCCTACTGTGTAAGATAGTTGTGTCTTTCAGCAACTACTACAATCTCCCTGCTGTATAAATTAACTGATTGCCATCTCAGCAAGCTGCCACAGGTCTGGGCTGTGCATGGATAAAAGGTTTGCTGTCAATTTAATTAGGTTATGCCATAACAGACGTGACATGATGCCCTTTCTGGGAACAGGCTAGGGATGTTAGGCAACTATACTGCAACCATGTTTATTTTGATTTCCTGGAGTTTGATAAAAGCTGTGTACAAATAAATGATTGAGAAATGTTTAGGGACTCAGTTTTACTTTTTTCAACAACAGTGCTCTACGATAGCACTGAAACCATCACTAAAGTAAAAGAAATGTCACAATTTTCTGCCGAACACCATGACAGGCAAACAAACATAAATTATGTATCAATTGCAAACCACACAGTATTTTTGATCATGCTCGGCAACATAATGTCAAAATAAACCAAAACAGTAGCTTAGTAGAAGCACAACGAAATTGACGAGGATTCTTCAATTTACAAAAAGAGAGGGGTAGTACTCCCTTTTGCCCCCCACCCTTCCACCTCCTTCTTCTCCCCCTTGTGAACACCTGTTGTTCATGGATGAAATAACTCTCCAGTCCAAAGTGTTAGGCAATTAAGACAACAAAAATTGTGTAATGGATGTTCTTCAATTGAATGTCATTGTTGTTACTATAGAGGGTACAGGATGGTGAGTCAAAAACCAGTTGCTAATGGTAGAATCCCTTTATTAATTTCCAACAACTCTTATTTGGAGCCCATTCCCACATCTTTCAGGTGCTGGAAGATGGACATCAACTCACAGATCTTGGCGGGGAAGTATTATTGTGAGACATTTCAGCTGCTATGCCCAACTCAACAGAGGCAAGGCTGACCTTGTGGGGTAAACTTCACTGGCTGGTGGCTGAGCTATGTTAGAGCTGATGCAGCAGACTGAGATAGCCAGGCTGAGTGTGGGATGTTCAGGCAGCCTGCCCCAATTGTGGCAGGCAATGGGGGCTTAGACATCTGGGGAGCAAAATCTAGTCTGGCATCTGGCTGGCAGCGTCAGGTGCTGGTGGATGCCCAGTGGCTTGGTAACTAGAAGGGCTCCATTTTGACCCTTGGATCATCATTGCTGGGACAGGATCCTCTGACAGGTAGTCTTGACAGGATGATGTTGGAGCATTAACAACTCCATGGTGGAAGCTGACACTATTATAGATACAGAATCAGTGACTTGCCGGCTGAACACCCATAATCTGTGGACACCAAAGTGTGTTCGTGTAGTGTTGCCGCTGCAGATGTCACTTACACCATGTACTTAAGTGCTCCTGGCTTCAGTAACTAGCTGGTCACTGTCCAGCAGGCAGGTAGCAATCCCCAGGTGGTGTGTGACGAAGCGAACTGGGATAATTTTACTTACCCTCTTGTTTTGCCATCTGCCTCCTTAAATTCATTTTTTCTCTTTTAACTAACTACCATTAACATACGTGAATATAATCTCCGTTTTCATAAAAGAGAAAGGTGGCCCTCAGTTTTAAAGAACATAACACCAGATCTAGTTTTGTGCTTAGTTTTATGTATGTAATTGTCTAATTTATTTTAACTATTCCCAGTTAGTATCTTTTATTATAGGGTGAAATCAGTAATTGTTAAATTCTATTATTGACTTATAAACAAATATAAATTCTGTACTAATTATAAACCTTTGGAAGATGAAATACTAGTATTCTTAAAGTATCATTTGACTCCATTCGAAAACATGTCAGCAAACTAGCCCTGAATTAATTGCAAAGTAATGAATGGTTTTGTCAAAAGTATTATTTGCTAATGATATTTGTTAATTTCATGGTTTAAACAATCAACTTGGCCTAACTCTTGCAGTAGAAGAAACTGTTAAAAAGACGTAATTTTTCAGTCTATTCCATTAATGTAATGAGTTTAGTTTTAATTGTAATTTCTGTAAATTTAGCTTCAAACAATGTGTTGTTTCAGCACCTATTATTGTGATGATATGTAAGGGCCTGGTTTTTCGTCACAAGACAGTCAGTTTCAGACTGGGAACTCAAACGCTTTCTTGGATGACAAGAGACAGTGCAGTGTTGGGTTGCATCACTCACACATCCCTTCCAGTTGACTTACACATTATGCGTGCAGCCGATCCTCTTCTTTGGGTTATCAGCTATGTTGCTCTCACTGTTTAATTCATGTCTGAAGACTGTATCAGGTTAAGGGGAATATTATTAACCAGCTCTATATTCTTGAAATAAACTATGTACTTCCAGCCTCTTGTCAGTTCAGCAACAATATATTTTCGACTCTCGCCCCAAAGTAACAATTATTCTGTACAAACACCAGCTAGCCAACCAACTGGTTCCAAGATAAATGTCAGAATCTACTAAACATTCATACAGTTACATGCAGAGCCATGACATAAAGTAAAAGTCTCTATATAACACACGCTTCATCTGTCTCTGTAACAATCTTCATGACACCACACACCATGGAACATTATCCAAATATTTTTTGACTTTTTGATATAACTTCTAGAGTGCTGCTTGTAATCACTTGTCGGGGCTGCTTGTCTGACACTGTTCCTGGCTCCTCGTGACAGCTGTCCTTCCTCCACACACAGACATGTGTGACGCAGTAGAAAGGCTCTCTCACCCTTGTCATTAAAATATCGGGTGTCTGAGACAGTGGAGAGCCAAGTGTTTCTAGAATTTACCCTGAAATTCTCGAAGCACTACATACCCCTCCCTTTACCTCAAACACGAGATATTTTACACATACTCATCATGTACCTTAATATCTATACAACACTAATTTATATTTCAATCAATATACAATATATCTCTTTTAGTCCTTGTGTACTTAATACTTAGATTTTCCTTTTCCTTTTTTTGTTTGTTTTGATAATAACTATCTGAACATTGCACACAGTATTGAAGCTAGGACTTTCATATATCTACATATAAGGATTGTGTGGACAAGATTCGTAACCTCCAATAGCAGACTCCAAGTGTCATGGACCCTTAATTATGATGTTTTTTACTCTACTGCTCTGTGCTGTTTTTTCTTTATTATGTATTAACTTCATTAACTACCATTTCTCGTAGTCTGCAGGAACTCTGGGCAAATGAAAAGGTTCTTTCTGACATTTGTGAATATAAAACTTGACAAAGCTATTGGGATAGAGAATTTAAACTTACCAGAATAATCTCTACAAAATGTGTGACTTTTGTCATGATACTGCCATTTTCCTTTTAGGCACAGTACCTGTACCTCACATATGGCTTGATACTATGAATGCTCTTCCTCCTTTGGTTTTGGTAGGTATGCCCCTTTAAACTTCCTAATCTACTATGGTACAGGTCAATCCCCTGCTCCTGCCTGCACAGTATAGGTTAGCCTGTCTTGGGTCTGCCTATCTGCCCTTCTCATCCAATAAATGTTCTGTGCGCCCTCCTTCTCCTTCCTGAGTAGGCTTCATAGTTCACTGCCCTAGTATACATCTTTATTTATACTGTCACTAAATATTACCTGGCAAATGTTAATTCCACTTCATACTTCTCTCTTACTTCTTTGTACCTTATTTGATCCCCTAGAGTCCTCCACTACTCTTCAACTTCTACGCTTTCAGTAGACCTCATATTTATATAGAATTCACTATATCATACCTTTCCTTATTCTAGACATGTCCCACTATCCTACAAATCATCCGAACAAATATTCGACTGATATTCATACATAATTATCACAATTAGTTCCACCATGGCTTATGCTCATTAGCTCTTTCTCACACTTCCTTGTGTGATATAGAACTGTCTCTTTTCTTATACCTATGTATAAATATATAAGAAGTGACAAAAGGAAAATAAAGGGTGATGCAAAACCATCTTATATCAACCATACAATATGTGCATCTACCTAGATGTACATAGGTCTTTATTCCCCTACATCTCTTGGCGGTACAGACATTGCTTTAGGTTTTTAATATGTAATTTTCATGTTTGTGTCTAAGTATAATTTTGTGTGTATGTCAATGTGTGTTCATGCAGCCTGATTCTTTGGCCTATTTGTTTGAAATAAGTCGAAGGTTATGGGAAATCACAGGGAATGAGAAGGACTTTAGTGATAGAAGTATATGCATATGGAAAGAGGGAAAAATGGACCGGTACGCAGTTGAGAAGTAAGAAAGAAAAAAGTAGAAATGGTTGCTAAGATTGAAGAAGTGAAAGAAGATAGCTCCATAGACAGAAAACCTTTCCCACCCCCCTTCCCCAGGAGCCCTACTTCGCTGGAGGAGGTATGAGTTAAGTCTTCTGCAGAACGGACGTTCTCGCCTTCACCTTTGAAGTCCCCAAAGAAATATCTTAGCAACTCCTATGGAATGGTAAATGGTGAAGAATCAGTTACACTTGTCTGTGAGGGTTGTTCGAATGTCCGAAAGGTATTGTGTGTGTGTGTGTGTGTGTGTGTGTGTGTGTGTGTGTGTGTGTGTGTGTTCAGTCTTTCCAAAAGTGGTACAAACCCTCCCATTTATCTAACATCTCACAAAAGGTGTAAAATTATTCTATAAAAATACAAAATTATACACTACAATAACATAACTGTTTAGTCATTCAGTTTATACTATTTTTCATACACAAATAAAGTACTTCATTCAGTAGAGATCAATGTTCATTCGTGATTCTCTTAAATTAGTCACTATCTTGTAGTCATATTCGGTCACTTAAATACTAACATGATAGGATAGTTTAAGAGATTATGAATAGATTACAGAATAGTTTAAGATTTGAAGGGTAGTAACATATTTTTCTTCTCCTGTTGTAGGATCCACTAAAATTAAGGTTTTAGGATGGATTACTGATTGTACTCAGTAAGGCCCCACATACTTTTGAAAAAATTTATGCGTTTCTTCCTTCAGGGCAGAGCTCTGAAGATGTTGTTTTACTAGAACTAGGCCATCAACCTTATACTGAGGTTCGATAGCCTTCTCATTATGTTTACTTACTTGTTGTTGTGCTCTCTTAACTAATTTCTTAGCAACTATTGTTTGATTCAGTTGGTAATCAGTAGTAGGTTGTTCTGACCAAGTAAGGCATTTAATAAGAGGTTCACCTATAAAGGGTTTACCTATTACTTCCAAAGGTGTTAGTCCAGTTGATAAATGTGGTAATTCATTTAAAATAAGCTCAAAGTCTCTAATTTTCATTGCCCATGGCGTATGTTGTTTATAGCAGTATGTGCAGCATAATTTCCCAATTTCTTTCATAACCCTTTCACTTGGTTTAGAAAATCGATTATAGTTGTAGGTTAATATTTGACGAATATTTTCCCAAGCTAGAAATTCTATAATCTTATTGTTTTTGAACTGTGGTCCATTGTCGGAAAGGAACTGCTTCGGTTTTCCTACCTCAAGAAAGTATTGTTGCAGACAGTGTATTACTGTTCGTGTGTTTGCTTTCTTAATGTGGTACAAATTAACATATTTTGACCAACATTCTGTGAGGACACAAATGTAAGCCATTTCTCCCTTTCCTTTTGGAATTGGTGTAAAGAAATTTGCAACTGTTAGATCATGCATGCACCTTTACTGTATGGTTAAATGATGATGGCGCTCTCTTGGTCGATAAATAGTTTGGACAAGAGAGAATAGAAGCTTTCGAAATGTGGTGCTACAGAAGAATGCTGAAGATTAGATGGGTAGATGACATAACTAATGAGGAGGTATTGAATAGAATTGGGGAGAAGAGGAGTTTGTGGCACAACTTGACAAGAAGAAAGGACTGGTTGGTAGGACATGTTCTGAGGCATCAAGGGATCACAAATTTAGCATTGGAGGGCATTGTGGAGGGTAAAAATCGTAGAGGGAGACCAAGAGATAAATACGCTAAGCAGATTCTGAAGGATGTAGGTGGCAGTAAGTACTAGGAGATGAAGAAGCTTGCACAGGATAGAGTAGCATGGAGAGCTGCATCAAATCAGTCTCAGGACTGAAGACCACAACAACAACATATATCATGTATAATAATTGGATACATTTTATATTTAACATGAGTGTTATCCTCTTTTTACTTTCTGACAGATTTCACAAGTTTTAATGACCAATGCTATTTTATGTCCTAGCTTTTTAAAGTTCTTAACACCGAAATGTCCTTACCCCTTATGAATGTACCACACTAACTCATTTTCTACTAAATTCAGTATACACAAACACCAGTGTTGCGTGGTCTTGCTGTCTCTCCAGAACAAGTTATGTCCTATAATCTTCCACCTTCCATCTTGATTAGGCGGTAAGAACTTCCTAACACACATAGGAAATATATCTGTAAAATGCTGATCATGTTGGATGTTATCTGTTATTTTCTGAGCCATTTCTTGCGCCTTGTTAAGTGGAAAAAATTAACCAGAAAAATTACGCCAGATTCTTCTGTATGCTTTAATTCTTTAATGCCTACTGGTAGCAGAGACAAAGCGTCAGGTACAATATTCTCCAAACCTTTTATATACTGAATTTTAATTTCATATTCTTGGAAAAAAAAAATCCACCGCTAATCCTATCTTTTTTGAGTCTTCCCAGTATTTCAGCAAGGCTTGGTTAAACCATTTCAGAAAATGAGTTGGGTGTACATCCCCGTCTGTCTTAAATTTTAGAAACTGCTTGGATAGTTGAGAATTTGCTCCCCATTGTAGGTCGCTTATTGCCTCACTGGTTAACACCATATTAGAAGGAGTAACTTTTTTGTCTACCTTATCCTGCATAATAAATAAAACACAAACACACACACAAAATTTCTAGCTTTCGCAACCGACGGTTGCTTCTTCAGGAAAGAGGGTAGGAGAGGGAAAGACGAAAGGATGTGGGTTTTAAGGGAGAGGGTAAGGAGTCATTCCAATCCCGGGAGATGACTCCTTACCCTCTCCCTTAAAACCCACATCCTTTCGTCTTTCCCGCTCCTTCACTCTTTCCTGAAGAAGCAACCGTCGGTTGCGAAAGCTAGAAAATTTGTATGTGTGTTTGTGTGTTTTATTTATTGTGCCCGTCTACCGGCGCTTTCCCACTTGGTAAGTCTTGGAATCTTTGTTTTTAATATATTTTTCCCATTTGGAAGTTTCTTTCTATTTTATTTATCCTGCATAAGTTTGAATTCTTTCCAAAAACTATCTATGCCTTTCTTCATATCATTAAGTTCCAAAGCTAATCTGAAGAAACATTGTTAGTGGTTACCCTCTTGGCCACATTTCTGTCTATCATCTCTTCTACTTGTTCCTCCAGACTGCTTATAAGGTATCTGATGTCGCTAATTTCTCTTTAAAATCTTTTTCCACAGTATCAGCTGTTTTTCAACACTCTCCTTTAGGGCGTGCAACCTCTGATTTACAACATAAAATGTAACAGTGCATACGCTTTGAAATTATCCTAATTTTTCAACAAGTTCCGTTACTACATTATTAAATTGATCTTCAATGTCAAATGCTAATTTTTTAGTTAAATCTTGAAGTTGCTCATCCTGTTTCTGCTTAAATTTTCTACCTTATTATTTAAAGAATCAAATTCATTCTTTAATAAAACTATATTTGCTCCTTGACAGTTCAAGGTTTCATTTTGATTACTTAAAATGTCATCCTGAGCATCAAATTTTTCACTTACAGTGGCTGAATCAGCCTTCTGGTCATCTAACTTAGCGTCTAATCTAGAGTGTACTGAGCCTATCTCTTTCCTTACAGCAGAAATTTGAGCATTTACAGCTGCTGAATTTGCTCACTGTGCTTTAATTAAATTCACTAATTCAGACAAGTCTGGCATTTCCCTAGTCACTTTAATAGCTGTGACTTGTTCTGCTAGTTACTGTTCTTGATCCATAATTTTTTTATCTTAGACCTAGTAATCATCTATAGAAAATTCACCACTGTGTACAATAACTATACTAACAGTTTTTTGTGCACAGTTCCTTCAACTTTACCAAACAATTATTGTTTTTCACTCTCCTGGCATAGAGTTGGTGAGCGAATGTGTAATCAGCACTGGTGGACCGCACTGGTGCCGGCAGTGTTGAATGTTGGTTTCAGCTTTGTCGTGAGC
Source organism: Schistocerca gregaria (assembly GCF_023897955.1). Taxonomy (NCBI): domain Eukaryota; kingdom Metazoa; phylum Arthropoda; class Insecta; order Orthoptera; family Acrididae; genus Schistocerca; species Schistocerca gregaria. The sequence goes on along the minus strand of NC_064920.1, from coordinate 301,392,662 downwards.
GAGTGGACACAAGTCAGCACTGGTGAGCAGGAGCTGGTGCAGTCGCCGTCGGTGGCTGGTTACTGTGCCGGTGCGATGTACGTGTCTGAAGATGGCTTACTCTCGACACCCAATCTTCTTAGTCAAAAGTTTGAGGTCTTCTCTCCAGTTTTTTCATTTTCACCATTACTTTCTCACGTCTTTTACTATGTTGCACCCATCTCTTTCTTCCATTGGTTTATTGGACTCAGTACAATGACTGGAAACAGTTCTCACATCTTGTTGGACCTTGTTCCTATGGCAACTCATAATATCTTCCTCCCATTTCTGTCTTAAAATTCCCATTTTCTTTGGGTCCTGTCTCTTGGGTTGCCACGTTCTAACATTTTTTGGACGACAAGAGACAGTGTGGTATTGGGTTGCAAGGCTCACATGTCTCTCAAGTCAGTCAGCTTGCATGTTGTGTGTAGCTGATCCTCTTCAATGGATAATCAGCTAAGTCAGCCTCCCAAAAGCTCCTCCTCCGAAGACTATAGCTGGTTAAAGGAATTTATTAAACTACTTCTCTATCCTTGAAATAATTTGGGTACTCATAGAATACTTTTCAGTTCAATCACTTTATATTTTCAACTTCCACAGACAACAAATTCTACAAGCTAACTTAGTCCTTAAACATTAGACTCATTTACACATATTCAGATATCATTGGTTTGATAACCAATTAATTTATGAACATCATACATTTGTCTTGCTTCATTCACAGCCAAGACATGAATTAAGTTAAAAGTCTCTAGTCTCAAGCGAGTCCAGTATGTGAGTGTACACAGAAATCTATATTCAGTTGTTTATTAGTCTTTTTACAGTCAACACAGACACTAATGAGCATGGAATACTACATAAACTTTTCTTGTTCTTCTCTACCCATACACGGAAACTCTGTGGACCGTACAGCAGGTACTTGTCTGCCATCATTTGGCCACCGGGTCCATCTTTTTCTTGTAACTGTTTTGACCTGCACATACAAATAGGCGATGTGCAGTAGTGTGTATTCATTTTTCCCACTCGCCTCTAAAATATTGGGTGTTTGAAATGGTGGAAGACTGAGTGGTTCTGGAATTTACTCCGAAATTCTCAAAGCACTACAGTTGTATCATCTGCATACCTATTGATTTTACATCTGTGTTTCCCAGTAAGTTGTGTATATGTACAAGGAATAGAAGTGGTCCTAATTTAGATACTTGTGGCACTCCGTGTTGAATCTCAAGTGTGTTTGAAAGATGACTTTCTGAACTCACCACTTTCTTCCTTTTACTAAGGTATGATTTGACGACTTTTAAATTTTGTTACATATTCCTTAGTACTCAAGTTTAGAGAGCAAAACAGAGTGGTCAACACAGTCAAAGGCCTTGCTCAGATCAAATAAGGTTGTCTGTATGTGAACATAGTCCTTAAATGCGACTAAAATGTCTCTCGTTAAGAGTTGGCTTTTCCTTATTGTAAGCAAACTCTGATGTACTTAAGATATAATTTAGTTGCAGGTACTAATACATCTGCTGATACATTATTCCATCAAAGACTTTGGCTAATACTGGAATAAAAGAAATTGGCCTGAAGTTTGCTGGATCAGATTTGCCACACTTCATAAAGACTGGATTCACCTTTGATAGTTTGAGAGGATCAGAAAAAAAAAACTTCTATGAGACACAAGTTTATAGAAGATGTTAATGGTGTTGCAATGTAATGTATTATTTCTTTCAGTAAACTGTTCGATGTATCAAAACTATCTGTACTATATGAATTTTTCATTTCTTTGAGAATTTTAAACTTCACTGTGGCATACTTCTTTGAAACAAAGTTTCTGATTTCACCTTTAATGGTATTAATTACTGACCAGGCTGGGGTTTTTTACTATATTTTCTGAGATCACTGTTGTGTCTCTGTTTAGCCAATTGAAGCTCATTCTTATACAGTTTATTTATTTATATACATTTTCTTTGCATGGAGCCATCATAATGATTGCTTTTGCAAAATGTCAGACTTAATACTATGGTTATATTCACACTTATAAGATACATTATATTCTGTAGCTGTTTCTTACTGATTACTTCGAGGTCCTTCATTTCATTAGAATTATTTACTTTGCCAAAGCCCTTTAACGACCCTTTCTTGTTTTATTAACTATTAAGTAGTTGTGGAATGTTTCATAAACTGTTTGGGCACTGGGATCACATTTTTGAAATAATTTGTCCCAGTTAGTTATGTTCAGCAGGCGTGTTAGTTTTCTGAGATTGTTTTCCACATCCACATCAACTCCCACCCCAAGACACTAACTTCACTCATCCTCTACCCACACCCTCTTCACCTCAGTCTCCCCTTTGTCTGTTCTCTCTCCCCATCCCGATCCACTGTATCCTGGCATTGTGCACTGTGCACAACTGCCCCAGCCAGCAGCCAGAATCAGCTCACCAGTATAGGAACAATTATTGTATGTCGGTTATCACTTAACTGAGTTTTATGAATTCAAGGTAGTTATTGACAGCATTAGTACTGACAGCACTCAAGTAGTGAATTGAATTTACATGTATTGGTTTGTTAATAAATGTACAGAGTAAGACTACAGTGTCATTCAAATTACAAAAAGAGAAACAAATATTCTGGATTGAAAAGGAAGTAGACAATGTGACTTCATTTTCCATAACTATTTTTCTTGGCTTGATTGGAGTTTGAAATAATATAGGCTAATGGGATAAAAAACTATATTTGTTGGCATAAAAGATGAATACAAGTCAGACCTATAATATACTACTTTGTGTTACAGTGTGTGTGATGTTCTTCTTGTATTCAAAGTTTTTTCTTGAATACAAATATAATTAATATGTGTAATACAAATGATATTTTCAAGAATAGCGATGAAACATTTAAGTGAAAACTGATAACAGAAGAAACAACACAAAAATTATCCCCAATGTTGAAATGTGTGCTGAAAATGAAACTCTTCACTTTCTTCCTTATTGTTATATTTATAGTCAAAGTTTCCTCTTCTTTAAAAGCCTTTCTTGCTCATCCATCTTACATGATTATGTTCCCTCCTTATCCCCAAAGTGATTTTAAAAAAGTTGGAAAACTTACCACTGTAACTTGAGTACTAGTACCACCTTTTGGCACTTTGCCATGCTGCTGATATAGGACCTTAATGATTAAGTGTAAGTGAGCTTCTCCCTGGTCACTGTGTAGTTTAGTTCTTTACTGAGGAAGGTAGTACATGCAGGTTTTTACAACCTATCAGTGTCTTTTATCCAGTCTTCATTATTTTGGTTGTGCCTGCAGTCAAGTGACTTACACATGTTTCTCCTTTCTTATCTTTTTATTTAGTCTATGAACTATATGTTTACTAACCAAGAGAATTATTCTTTGATTACAATGACTAATGAATTTTAATAAATCTTTTTAGGGTCACCAGATGAAGTCATGAGTGAACTTGATGGACAAGAATTTAAAAAAGAGGAATCAGAGGTACTTCCTATTGACTCCATGGGAGACACTGGAGATACGAAGGATCTTACGATAATGTCACAGAATGAGGAACACACAATAGAGGAAGAAGAGAGAGAGACAGGTGCAGTGGCATGGAATGTGTATGCTAGCTACTGGAAAGCAGTAGGCCATTTCCTGGCAGTTGCAGTGCTATTATCAGTGACAGGGATGCAAACTTCAAGAAATCTGACAGATTGCTGGCTTGGCTATTGGGTCAGTAAATATATTATTATTATTATATTTGATATATATTATTCTATTTAAAGTCTCTAGAGATTTTGGGAAAACAATGTTAGAAAACAAATATCTGCAAGGTTTAAAATAATTGAAAATCTATACATATTTGTGCTATTTTTGTCAAACCAAAAATAATTAATTTTTGTTTGCTGTACTTAATGGGAACAATATTATGAAAAGGATGGATTGCTACCGACCATATGGAGGAGAAGTGGAGTTGCAGACAGGCACAACAGAAACACTGCTATTCATGTAAGCTTTCAACCAAAAGGCGTCCTTCTGAAGTAGAAAGCGCACGAACGCACGCACGCGCGGGTGCACACACACACACACACACACACACACACACACACACACACACACACACACACACACACACACACACACCTACGTGCTGTTTCTGTACAAGACTGGCTGAATAGTTTTGGTCAGTGAAGGCCTCAGTGTGATTTTTGGTATATTTGGAGATGGCTATTTCTCATTGCAGGTGTAATGGTCACGGACAACCTGCCCCACCCCAGCCTCCTCCTTACCCTCCATCTCCCACAGATTGCTTTTCCCATCAGGCACAGTTGCGGTTCGCAGGCCACCATCATAGGTAAGAGATGTGGTTGCGTGCACCACTGTGACCACATCTCTGACCTCTGATGCCGGTCTCTGAACTGAAACTGCACCTGATGGAAAAAGCAATCTATGATTGATGGAGGGTAAGAAGAAGGCTGGAGTGGTACGGGGATGGAATAGCAGGGTAGGGGTGGAGAAAAGTGTAGTGCTGCTTCTGGGAGTGTGCGGGTACATGGTGGGGACAGTGTACGGCTGCTAGGAGCAGTTGGGAAGTGTGAGAGAACGGGTGGGGGAAGGGGAGCACAAAAAGAGGGAAGTAGAGGAGGGGAAAAGGGTAGTGAGTGCATTGGTAGAATAGAAGGCTGTATAATCCTAAAGTGGAAGCAAGGAAGGGGATACATAGGTGAAGGATAGGGGATAGAGTAGGTTGATGTCAGGGGCATATGGGAACATTGGGTGTATTCCGTTGAGAGTGGCCTCCTGTATATATCAGAAAAGTTGATGTTCATAGGAATGATTTAGATGACATAGGCTGTAAAGCAATCGTTACAGTCAAGTACATTGTGTTGGACAACGTGTTCAGCAACTGAATGGTCCGTCTGTCTTTCGACCATGGTTTGTCAGTGGCCATTCATGCAGGCAGACAGCTTGAGGTTTGTCAAGCTCATGTAGGACACAGCACAGTGGTTGGAGCTTAGTTTGTAGATTACTTAAGTGCCTTTGTGGGTATCCCTGCCTTTGATGGGCTAGGAGGTGCCCTGGGACTGGACTGGAATAGGGTGTGGTGGCAGGAAAGGTCTTGCATCTAGATTTACAGCAGGTGTATGAGCCATAAGCCAATGGGTTGGAAGCAGGGGTGGAATATGGGTGGGCAAGAATATTGTGTAGGTTGGTGGGTGGTGGAATACCTCTGTGTGAGGAGTAGAAAGGATAGTAGGCAGTATATTCCTCATTTCAGGGCATGATGAGAAGTAGTGAAAACCCTGATGGAGAATGTGATGCAGTTGCTCTAACTCTGGGTTGCACTGAGTCATGGGGGTGTGTTCCTTTGTGGCTGGATGGTGGGTATGAGCGAGGCAGTAGGTGACTGGTGAGACCAGGCATGGGAGATCTGTTTCTGTACAAGACCAGCTGAATAATTTCGGTCAGTGAAGGCCTCAGTGTGATTCTTGGTAAATCTGGAGAGAGGCTGCTCCTCATTGCAGATGTGATGGCCATGGGTGGCTAGGCTGTACTGAAGGGACTTCTTACTATGAAATGGGTGGCAGTTGTCAAAGTGGAGGTACTACTGGCGTAGGGTAGATCTGATATACAGGGTGATTTTTTTCCACCATGTACACATTCTAGGGACTGATCAATGAGAGGATATGGAACAAAAGAGGTCTGATGTACTTACATCTGGAAATGCATGGTTTCCATGCTAGAGACCATTTACTCAGTCATACTTTGTTACAGAGACTGCAGTCTAATAGGAGCTATACCATGCAGCCATAGTTACAGTATGCATGCTTTTCTCCTGGAAAATGGTACTGTTCCTATTACATCTTCTACAAGCACTCTCTCCAACCATAGTAATTGGTAACATTGGTCTGATTCACTTCTCCTGGTGACTCACCTTGTAGTGGATGTGATACAGTGTTGTACAATGTGGCTCTGTATTTCCATCGAGAGCTTGTCAACATGGTGTTGACTTATGGAAAGGCAAATGGAAATGGGCAGTGAGCAGTATGGTTGTATCAGGAGATCTACCCCTGCAGACAACAACCACAGCGTTCAATGTTTGTAACATTGTTTCGCCACTCTGAGACATGGTTGTTTCAGGAAGCAGAAAATCATGAAAGAGCTACCCAGGCTTGGAGGAAAATGTGATTGACACTGTGGAAGGCTACTGCTGTGTCAGGACCAGGAAGTTGGCCCTCCAGCACGTGAAAGATGGAACATTTTCTGTCACAATTGTTACCACCCTTACCAGTACAGCATGTACAGGGCTTACTAGTGACAGACTTTCCACATCAGGAGCAGTTTTGTCACTAGCAACCACAATTCTGGGATCTGTGTCAATCCATCCTATTCACAAATGAGGCCACCTTTGCAGGGAGTGGCATCTTCAACTTTCATAACAGTCATCTGTGGGATAGTATGTGTAAGGTGACAGCAAAACATCAGCATCAATGCAACCAGAATGTGTGCTGCAGGATAGTTGGTGACCATATTTTGGACCAGTCTTCCTTCCACATCACCTAATAGGCCGGAACTATTCGCATTTCTTGTAGATAACTGCCTCCCCTGCAGGAAGAAGTGCCACTGACGATTCGAAGGGTTATGTGGCTGCTACATAATGGTGCCTCCGCCCACTTCACCATTAACGTCCAGAGGCATCTCAATTGTGTATTACCTGGTCACTGGATCGGATGAGGTGGTCCAATTGTGTGGCCTGCTCTTTCACTGCATCGCAACCCATGCGATTTCTGGCTATGGGGCTATCTCAAAAGTATCATATATGCAGAGTCCATTCCAGATAGAGACACTGGAGCAGCATATTCATGCTGCCTTTGACACCATTCAGTTGCAGCCTGACTGATGTGAATGTGTGAGATAGAACATCTACGGCATGCGTTGAGGCACATAGAAACCATTTTCAAATGTGGCTGCATGGTACAGCACACATTAGACCACAATCTCTGTAACAATGTATGATTGAATAGATGGTCTCCACCTTGGAAACCACTCATTTCCAGAATAAGTTAATTAGACTTTTTTTTTTTCGATATCCTCTCATCGATCAATCCCTAGAGTTTTTATACAGAGGGAAAAACCACCCTAAAGATGGAGGTACTTATGTAGCCATCCTTGAAGTGGATGTCGACAAGGTGGAAGGTGGCTTTTTGGGTTGAGGAGGACAAGATGAAGTGAATGGTGAAGAAAATGTTGCAGTTCTGGAGGAATGTGTACAAAAGGTCCTCACCCTCAATTCAGATCACGAAGATCTCATTAATAAATTTGAAGCAGGTGAGGTGATTAGGATTGTGTATGGTTGGGAAGGATTTCTTTACATGGTCCATGAATAGGTTTGCATAACGGGGTGCCATGCAGGTGCCATTGCTGTACCATGGATCTGTTTGTAGGTGATGCCTTCAAAGAAGAAGTAATTTTGGGTGAGGATGCAGTTGGTCATGGTGACCAGGAAGGAGTGATCATGGTGACCAGGAAAGAGGTGTTTAGTTTGGAGTTAGTCAGGGATTGGAGAAGGTAGTTTTCAAAAGTGGCAAGACCATGGGCATCAGGGATGTTAGTGTAGATGGAAGTGGCATCAATTGTGACAAGGAGAATTGTGAATTGTGGTTTATTAGTCTCATAATGTACATAATCTAAATCATTTGATTCAGGTACAGGAGACACATCAAAATTTTGGTAAAGTTTTACCATATACATACAACACCTGATTTTAACAAATGGTACCATAACAATAACACAATATAAAAATACACATACAATAAAAAACTAACAGTTAATTACAACAACTGATTTTAACAAACGGTATCATAATAATAATACAATTTTGTTACACATACAATAAAAGACTAACAATTAATTACCCCTTGCTCAAATTATCATGTCATCCTCTATGAATTCATCTACTGAATAGTAGCATTTATCCCACAGAATTTGCTGTAGCCTTATTTTGAGACTCTCTGGCTTCATATTAAATATATTTTTGCCCATTAGCTTGTTATATATTGTCATCTCCGTATGCTGTGGAGTTCGTGCATATAATTTCAAATGGTGTGTGGGTAACATACAATTATTTTTATTTCTTGTGTTGCTGTATGATAAAGGATCAGGAACTGTGAAGAGTTGGTGGAGGATATGGTTTGTGTCTTTTATATAGAAGGGTAGGTTACAGGTAATGGAGTAAAGCTGTTGGTCCACAGAAGTATAGTTTCTCCCAGTGGGGTGACCTGGGTGGTTGGGTTTATGGACTTTAAGAAGCATGTAGAAGCTAGGAGTGCACGGCCGTGAGGGGCGAGGAGAGAGGAGACTCAGGGAGATGTTGTGGGATGGGCCTAAGGGTTTGAGGAGGAACTGGAGATCCTGTTAAATTTCTGGTGTGGGGTCACTGTGGCTGGATTTTTAGATGGAGGAATGTGAAAGCTGGTGGCATCAATTCCCCAGGTAAACTCTGTGGTTCAGAACCACAGTTGCTGAACCTTCATGTGCTGGTAGGATTATACATAAGATCAGGATCAGATTTTAGGTGGTGGATTGTGGTTCTTTCTGCAGCTTTAATCTTGAGGGATTTGGGGAATGATGATGAGGCAAGGTTTGAGGTTAAGTAATTCTGTATGCAGTAGGTTAAGTAATTCTGTATGCAGTTGGGAGCAGTGGGGCTTGATCATAGTTGGATGGAGGAGTGACCTAAAGTGTTGAAGTATGTACACAAACTTCCACTTCTTTTATGAGATGACTTACTTGAGATGTTCGGCCAACCTTCCCTGCTGGCTGACCTACTGCTGCAAACTCTCTTTCACTTCTTCTCCCAAAGTATGCTGCTAGGTACAGGAATTTCTGAAGATTCTATCTACCTATAAAAATAAGTAGACATACCAAGTTTAATTTGCTCCACATATATTTTAACTTCAGATATTTTACAGACTCCACTCTTCACATAAATAAATACAGTTTCATAAGCTTCTCATGTCTCCAAGCATTAGAAACATAGTAAGTTACATATGAGAGAAACAGAATACACACCTTCCCTTCAGCAAGGCTAAGACAAAAGTTTTTTAAGAGTTCTTTTCTCATACTATTAGTACAGAGTTACATAAATGCTCCATGGTCCTCTCATACACACTCACTAAACATCCATGGACTGCCCAACAGTTGGTGCCGTTCGACTGCTGCGACTGCATTCTCCCTGCGACTGAATTTAAACCTGCATACACAGACATGTGATGCGCATTAGGTAGGATTCCGCTCTCTCACACTCATATCTAAAATATCATGTGTTCGAGACGGTAGAAGGCTGAGTGGTTCTGGAATTTATGCAGAAATTCTTGAAACACTACAGCATGAGTCTGACAGGGTTGTTTGAGTTTTACTGTGATTGAGAGAGTTGGTGGCAAAAAAGCTTTTCCACTGTGGGACTGGAGGAGGAGAGAAGGTTTTTAACTAGTCCAAACTGATTGAATTTCGGAGTGGGAGTAAGGCCTCTGGAAATGACTTTTGCTTTTGTGGGACTAAGGCTATTGGAGGGAGTTCGGCTTTTTGAGGAACTGAGTTTTGGCTCTGTTTTGGTTTTAGATTCTGTATGGTTGTGGGAGGGAGTTTTTGAGGGTGTGGTAAATGTAGTTGATGTGTGAGGTTGGGTTTGTTGGCTATGTGGTAATGTGGGGATCCTTTGGAGGTGGTTGTAAAGGTGGAGGAAGTGAACAGGTTGGAGAGTTTTTTTGAGATGGCACTGTGCATGCTGCTCCAGTTCCTGGAGGGCAAGTGTTTTGGTGTGAGAGATGGGGTGCGGGAATTTGGGACTGGAGAGCAGTAGAATTGTACAGATGGAGAGAAGGTATTACAAGGAGGTTTGAGACTGATTTGCATGGTTTTGTCGGACTAGGTTGGTGAGGGTTATGAACTGGCAGAATTTGAACAAATAGAGGGTTGCAGCCAGAGGTTGGTAGTTTGATGGTAAGGCCATTTGGGCAGGGGGTGGGATTCCATGTGCTAGACAACAACACAGGAACAGTATGTGTGTTCTGACTAGGAATAGGGAAACATTGCTAAATGGCCGCAGATGGAAGAAGCAAGGATCCATGTTGGAGGATAAAATACACCTAAAAATATGTAGAATATGTAAAAATGCACGGGGAAAGCTGGTCAGATATGTAAACTATGTAAAAATACATGGAGAAAACCACAAAAGTATGGAATTGATGACATATGGGGGGAAAAGGTGAAATCTGACAGAGTAATGTTGATGTTGAAAGAGGAAAATGAACTAATATCGACATGGAAACACAGTCATGTAAAAGAGAAAAAAATGATGAGTGGAGTGCAAGTCAGTGTGTGCTTGTTGGAATAAGGGAAGAGAAAGAAACAGGATGCGGTTGGTAGATCAAAGTTCAACAAGGTGGTGTGGTACAGGGAAGGTATGGAAAATATGCATGAAAATATGGAAGAGTGAGGGAGGAAGTATGAGTAGTTTGAAGGTCCAGGGTTAATTATATTGATTGGCAGGAATAATGTGGGACATGAGATGCTGCACCACCAATCAGCACGGTCACATAGCCAAGTGTTGTGCGTGCACGAGATGGTTGTTACAGTGTCGCTTATCAGTCAGAGCTCGAGCAGTTTGGAAAGCAACAGGTGAAAGACACAGGAAAGAAGAGACAGAAATGGATACACACTGAGTGAAGTAATGTATTAGAGAATAGCACTGGGTTTTGGGATGGAAGAACAACCACTAGGCAAAACCAAACAGTGGAAAGTCCAGGATGGAGTAATGACAGTATTGTGAATCACTATATTACAAGTCACCAGTCCAAGAGGATCTAAAACCCTTAGACCCACACCACAATCTCTCCTCTGAGTCTCTCTCTCGTATTATTCGTACCAGTTCGCGCACTCACCTGGTTCACATTCATTGCGGAATTCTTCATGATCTGGACCGAGGATGACACCCTGTCCACACTCCTCCAAAACATGAGCACATCACGCTAAAGACCATAAACCCAACTATCCAAGATGCCCCATTGTGGCTTGTTAGTGTGCGCCCACTGAGAGAATCTCTGCTCCTGTGGATCAACACCTTCAGCCTATTAGTTGTAACCTATCCTCCTGAATAAAAGACACCAACCATTTCCTTCACTGACTCTCCACAGTTCCTGTCCTTTTACCACACAACACTCTGCTCACCACTCTTGATACCATCTCCCACTGCTCTAACTCCCTATTGCCCATGTCCATGCACCTGTTGAACACTACCTTTTCCAATGCCTGGTTGTTTTCAAATGTACAACCTCCTTCATGGTCACCATGAGCAACTATATTTTCACCTGCAATTACTTCCCCTTTGAAGGCATCACCTACAAAGAAACCCATTATACAGCAATGGTCACCTGCATGGCACCATCCTGTGCTATCCTACTCATAGGCAATGTAGAGGATTCCTTTCTAACCACCCAGAATCCAAAACCCCTCACTTGGTTCAGATTCATTGAGGACATCATGATCTGGATCGAGGGTGCAGACGCCCTGTCCACACTCCACCAAAACCTCAGCATATCCTCCTCCAGTCGCTTCATATGGTCCTTCTCAACACAACAAGCCACCTTCCTTAATGCTTACCTCTACCTCAAGGATGGCTACATCACTACCTGTGTCCACATCAAACCTACCAGCCACAAGCAATATCTCTACTTCGTACCTGCCAGCTGGCCACAAAGGTACTTTCCCCTCGTGACTCATTACTGCTCAGGTCTGGACTAACTGAATCATATGATCTGCCGGGATCCTATGTTTCATTATGCCCTGAAATGAAGAATATACCAATCCACCACCCTTCTCATCCCTCCCACAATTGTATTCCACTACCCACCGAACTTGTGCAGTATCTTTGTCCATGTCTGCTCACAAATCCCTTTCCTTAAGCAGACAGAGTTGGCAGTCATGTGTGTTTGTGAATGTTTATTAGTCTCATAATGTACATAATTAAAATCGTTTAATTTGGGTACAGGAGACACGTCAAAATTTTGGTAAAGTTTTACCATATACATACAACACCTGATTTTAACAAATGGTACCATAACAATAATACAATATAAAAATACACATACAATAAAAAAGTAACAATTAATTACAGCAACTGATTTTCACAAATGGTATCATAATAATAAGACAATTTTGTTACACATAAAATGAAAGACTAACAATTAATTACCCTTTGCTCAAATTATCATGTCATCCTCTATGAATTCTTCTACTGAATAGTAGCATTTCTCCCATAGAGCCTGCTGTAGCCTTATTTTGAGACTCTCTGGCTTCATATTAAATATATTTTTGCCCATTAGCTTGTTATATATTGTCATCCCCATATACTGTGGAGCTCGTGCATATAATTTCAAATGGTGTGTGGGTAACATAAAATTATTTTTATTTCTTGTGTTGTATGTGTGGTTAAAACGATTTTCCTCAAATAATTTTTGTCTGCTGTGTACAAAGATTATAATTTCATAAATGTATATGGAGGGAACTGTTAGGATTTGCAGGTTCCGAAATAAAGGGTGGCAAGATTCTGTTTGTTGAGCACTACACATGTATCTTATAATTTTCTGTTGCAGTTTTAGTATTCGAGATACACTACTTGAATTTCCCCAGAAAATGATACCATACCTAATGACAGATTCAAAATAACTATAATATGCTATTTTTCGTGTACTCATGTCAGTTGAGTTTGTTAGTATTTGCATTGCCAATGCAAAGCTGCTTAGTTTATTTGATAGGAACTCAATATGTGTACTCCAGTTTAAGCTGTTGTCCACATTTAGTCCTAGGAATTTGACTGTGTTAACTTCTTCCATAGGATGGTTGTGGTGATGTATTTTAAGATCCACATGTTTCAAATGTTTGGTTTTGAAATGTACCATATTGGTTTTTGCAATGTTCAGTTTCAAGCCATTTACTGGAACCAGTTTTCTAGAGTACCCATTGTGCTCACAATGGAGCTCTGAATTTTTTCTGCATCATCTTCAATTAAAACAGAAGCATCATCCCAAAATGGAGACTTGAGGCAAACCTTGTGTTACTGTACTCCATTTAGAGTAATAATTCACTGCATTTGATGTGACACTTACCCTTTGCTTTCTGTTGTGCAAGTATGATCTGAGCCATTTCAGAGCTTTGTCCTTAATCCTATATTTGTTTAATTTGTAGATAAGCAAGTCATGGTTCACTGAGTCAAATGCTTTTGAAAGATCCCAGAAGATACCTGTGACTTTACTCCTATGATTCAATGACTTGCATATCTTCTCAATAAAGTTATTTACTGCATCCAGTGTGTTTTTTCCTTGTTGGAATCCAAATTGGTTACTTACAATAATATCATTTTTTACGATAAAATTTTTGATCTGATTTGCAGCTACTTTCTCTAAGACTTTCGACAGGATTGGGAGAATAGAAATAGGGTGATAGTTTACCATATCTTCCCTCGACCCTTGCTTGAATAGAGGTCTCACTCCGGCACATTTTAACACATCAGGAATGTACCCCTGTTCAAAAGATTGGTTGATTCTTTTAGCTAGCGGGGGTGCTAATATGTCATATACTGTGTCAATCACTTTCCTTAGTGTCCCATCCCACCCAGCAGAATTTTTATTTTTTAATGACAATATAACATTTTTCACATCCTTTATTGTGACGTTTTTAAAATCTGTGAGATACTCAGCTTTTTGGTCGAGTCCAAAGAGATTTACTTTACTCTGATATCCTGCTACATCAACTTCTGACTTTGCTACATTTATGAAGAATTCATTTAAACACACTGATACTTGAGCTGGGTTTACAACAACATTATCGTCTACTTTAATCTTAGTTATTTCATTACTGCTGACTTTAACACCTAACTCTGATTTGACAACAGACCACACTGCCTTTGTCTTACTATTATGTTGTAAAATAAACTTATTGTTTGCCATTTGTTTTGCTGCGTTTACAACTTTTTTGAATATGGCATTATAATGTGTCACATACACAGCAAAATGTCTGTTTTTGTTATATTTCAGTTCATTATGTAGTTGCCTCTTTCTGGCTCTAGAAATTTTTATACCCTGAGTTATCCATTTAATCTTCCTAGTCGTATTGTTACATTTGGTTTTAAGTGGAAAAGTTTCATTAAATATTTCAAGAAAGCTACCAAGAAAATTGTTAAAGTTAGTACCACTTGAGATACAGCTGTCATAAGGCCATCCAACCTCTCTTAACTTATTGCTAAATATAGTTAGGTTTTTTTCATTGAATTTCCTTTTCATGTGGCTTTTGTTACATGAAATTTGTTTATAGAGTTTTGGTAGTTCAATGAATAATGCGGAGTGGTCAAAGATTCCTAAATCTAAGCAAAATTTATTAACATCTTCAAACACATTATTTGTTAAAATATTATCAATACAGGTTGCTGACTGTGCATTTATTCTAGTGGGTTGCATGAAGGTTGCTTTGAAGCCGAAGTTTTTTTTATTAAGTCATTGAATTTGGTTGGACACACCATTGCTGTCAGATATGATATTAATAAAACAGAAAGAAACTTCCACATGGGAAAAATATATCAAAAATAAAGATTCCAAGACTTACCAAGCGGGAAAGCGCCGGCAGACAGGCACATGAACAAAACACACAAACACACACACAAAATTACGAGCTTTCGCAACTAGCAGTTGCTTCGTCAGGAAGGAAGGAAGGAGAGGGAAAAATGAAAGGGTGTGGGTTTTAAGGGAGAGGGTAAGGAGTCATTCCAATCCCGGGAGCGGAAAGACTTCCCTTAGGGGAAAAAAAAAGGATAGGTGTACACTCGCACACACACACACATATCCATCCGCACATACACAGACACAAGCAGACATATATGATATTAATATAGAAATCAGCAGCTATTACAATATTTTTCCTTTTTTCTTTATTAAGATTTTCAAGAAGGCACTTACATTTGAGCAGGAAAGCTTCAGTTGTAATCACAGAATTTTTAAAGAGGTGCTGATTTGTAAGTAGAATCTTTTAATGCACACTTTAAAATACCAACACACTCAGTAACGGATATTACTGATGGGTAGGGGGTTGGGGATGGGGAGGGATTTGCTTTGTGACCAACACAAAAAATAATTTGATAAATACAAAATTTGTTATGTGATGTTGACTTTTACTCAACATATACATTTTAAAGAGATACTTATGTGTAAGGGCATCCTGAAGCCGAAAACATTGAAAATGACATTCATTGTGAAATGGCCCATCTGCCACTGAGACTTAAACTTATGGGTTAAATTTAACACAAAGACTTACAACATTTATGGAATGTGGTAGAAGACTTCATTAAAACCAATAAATATTTTTTTTTTTTATTTTTAAGTTAGAAAATATACCTAGATTACAGTATATTCAAAAGTTGGGCACAAAGTATCTTCTCCACTCCTCCCCGCCCTCTCGGTATTGCAAGGGTGAAATGGAGTAGATAGCGGCATGATGAAAAAAAAAAAAAAAAAAAAGAGTATGACTTTTACTAGGAATCCTCAAATTGTTCTTATTAAAAACTGGTTGTAGGAAAGAAAATTCGATATAATGAATTGTTCATATTACATTAATTTGTTAAATAGCAGTGAGTTTCAGCAAACATTTTCCATAATTGTGGTAATGGAAAGTCCTGGTAGAATGTAAATAACTTAGGTGTAAAGGAAACAATGACAAAATAGTATGTGCATGAGCGCGCGCGCTTACACACACACACACACACACACCCACACACACCCCTTTGTTCATGCACAGACAGCTTCATTGTGCCTCTTGAATACACAGTGCCCAGATTGAAGTTCTGCAAATTGACAGTTGTGAAAAATTGCTTAATAATTGTTACTCTACTCTTGGCCACAGTTGGTGGCGGGTGTTCATCTGGGTGGTTAGCTGTTTGGTGGGTATGTCCACATCAAGTGTGATGCAGAAATTGCAGCAAAGCTAGTATATGACCTGACCACATACATAGCTGGCCCTTTCTCTAATGTGACAGAATGGATGTCTGGTGGAACTGGAGAATGATGTACTGGGTAGCTATATCAGACAGTTTTTGCACCTGTATTTTCCACAGGAATATAAACCGTGTGGCAAAGAATTGGGTGTGGGTGCGTAATAAGGATACACTAGGATACTGCGTAGATTGTTGGAGGGATGGGAAGGATCGTGCGTAGCATATTCCTTATTTCCATGGTTTGTGATCAATTGTTGAAGGACATGCTTCAGCTGTTCCAACCAATGACAATATTGGGTGGAACACACTGTTGAGCCCAGAATGAACAATTTTGATGGATTTTCACAACCCATATCTTCTGGTTCTCAACCCTCAAAAAGAGCTTCTCTGGGCTATGCAGATGGGACGTATCCTTTGTTCCTGTAATCTTCCTGCCTCAATCCTGATCTCCACTCTGTCTCACAATACTAACTTCACTCATCCTTCACACACATCCTCTTTGCCACAGTCTCTGCTTCACCTTTCCTTTATCTCTCCCAGTATACACGTCCATTTCATCATCATCATGCACTATGCAGACTTACTGGTGCTCTTGTCTTTTCTATTGCCTGTCTGTATTGCCTCTCTGTGCCACATTTCTGTCCTTCTCAGCTGCTGCCTCCCTCCCAGTCATCAACCGCCTGACCTAATCCTCCCTCCCAAACTCCTCCCCTCCTCTTTTCCACCCAATACATTTCTCAAGCTGCAGAACTGCAATCTTGGCACAATGATTAAATTGGCACAAGTCGCACATGTGTGTGTGTGTGTGTGTGTGTGTGTGTGTGTGTGTGTGTGTGTGTGTGTGTTTGTTTGTTTTTACACTCTAGCTCCAAAAAGGATTCTTTCAATAGCTAGCAAAGTTTTCCATCTTGTTCATGTGCCTGATGATGACTCCTTTACTTCATAAATTATTTGCAGTAATTGAGTTTGAGAATATATTCAGTACAGTTTTTAAAAAAAATCAGGTTACTTTGTTAGTGTTGTCATAATATATATTCTGTGATTCACAGTTATCTCACTTGCTTCTTCTGACTGAAATGCAGCTTATTCCTTAAAAATTTGAATATTTTAATTTCTAACTGACATATACTATTGATTAGCAATAATTCATGTGTTAACTTTAAAATTATTTTTTAAATTGTTGGATATAGGACCAAGTGGTCTATTTACATGTGTCCTTCACCATACTATTTTGGCCCAAATTGTACATTTGAACACATTCTCCTATTGTAATACACGACCTAAGTGCCTAGCCAGTGTCACGTGATTCTGTTCCTCTACAGGCCAATCATTCCCGATTGAGGGAAGAGCACATATATGATAGAGCAGTTGGCTTCTAAGCTTTTAATCAGCATTTTTGTTGGCATGACTATTATAAAGTACTGTCAGAAAAATAGGCTTTAGTAAATTAGCCCCTTAGAGCCCAAATGGTGTAACTCATATTATTCCTGTTTTGAGATATTTAATGGTGTGCTTGGTTTGTTATGAAAAAATTCAATGGTACTTTATTACTTTTTTATTATAAATTTCATCAGAATGGTTTTTTCTAATTTAGATTAACTATTTTAATAGATTTTATCCAGTTGTTGACCAATGTAAGGGCCCACATGAAGTTACAACGCTTTTAATCTAAACATCTTAACAGTTCATTTCCTATAGAAATATATATGTCAGTCAGTGGCAGTGTATGTGAATATTTCACATACTCTTTGTTATTCTTCATCAATACTATAATCTCCATTCAGTGGTCCAATGTTCTAGCATAATGAGAAGAAAGAATACTCTGAAAGTAACGTTGATAAACCAGTGTGTTGAAGACAAAGGGTCTTCCTTGTCCTTCTTCTCTTTTGCAACAGTTTTCCTTGAAAAGGTTGTGAATGGTTCACTGTTTTAGTACTGAATCCAATGCACATTTAGCAACGGCAATGGATTTTTTTCAGTGTCTGTCTTTCTTTTTATGATTAGCTTATCCATAAATAAGTAGTCATTGTTTGTCATTACAGTAACGTGAAATGGATTTTTTCCCTTGAATTGGCAATAATATTGTACCAATGATTGGAATGAAATACCTTGACCAATGTTAAGGCAAAATCATCATTGTCGGAGAATCAGGAATGGCCTCTTGCATGAACTTTTAGAATATGATTACAGTGTTATTCTGTTCACTTAAAACTTGTTTCATTAATGCTGTGGACATTTTCTAATTCCTGTTCTGTATGGAATAACTGTACATTACAACATATTTTGCAGAGGGCACTCGACTCATTTTGATGTGTTTGATCAAACACACACCAATTTCTTGTGAACCTTAAGACCCAGCCACTGCATCCCAGCATTCTAATTTGGATGATAGCTTGTGGAAACTCAAATTGTAAACATATAAATTACATTTGTAATAGGCTACTGGAAAATAGTCCTGCTGAATATTTACCTTTTCTTGTGCATTTGTTGAATGCTTGAGAATATTAGGAAATGTATCACACTGTACATACGTGTCCTTGTGAGGACCATGGAAATGCAAATTAAACTCACTGTTAAAAGTTCAACAACAATATGTTCTGCAACTGTCTGTCTTCTTTGATTTTCTACATGTTGCCAGTACAAATTATAGAACATCTTCAAGTGTTCTGGTAAATATCTTGGTTTGGTTGTGGAATCTAGCTCAGTGTAATAAGAGGGCAATGAAGCTCTGTGATCACATGCTGTTACTATGCTTCATTCTGAGTTTTGTTACTAAGAACTTCCTTGACTTGTTGTACTTCACCTTGAGACTCTCCAACTTTTACCTTCATTATGGATCAGGTCATTCTACTATCATAGATTTTAAATGTTTCCGATAAGTATTTTTTTGTATACTGTTTCAGTTCTTCCCCCAGTAGTCATATGGGCATTTTTTGCTTTACCAGGCCACATAACAATGCATTTTGAGCAGAGAGAGATATTTTCCAAAAAAGAGTCAAATGCATTTCTTTGTACACACCTAGTAATTCTAAATTTAGGAAATCTAATAAAATTATGAGGAAGTACTCTCATTATCTTTTAAAATGGGTCTATGCTTAGAGTTATTTTTTGGAGGCTTCTTGTTTTAATTAGGCCAAATGGTTGTAGGTCTTAGGCCTACTTTAGGCTACAAAAGCCGGCCAGAGTGGCCGAGTGGCTGTAGGCACTTCAGTCTGGAACCGCGCCGCCTCGGGCATGGATGTGTATCATGTCCTTAGGTTAGTTAGGTTTAAGTAGTTCTAAGCCTGTGGGACTGATGACCTCAGATGTTAAGTCCCAAAGTGCTCAGAGCCATTTGAACCATTTTTAGGCTACAACATATTAAAAGGGCAATTGACATAACTTGATTTTTAGGTTATGAATGTATCTACTATTGTTATGCCTACAATGTTGTACTTGATATTGGTGAAAGGTCTGAAACACTATTTTTTATGTAAAGTAATTATAAAATAAGAAAAACTGGCACTGGATAACTCTGAATGTGATGGAAAGTACTCAATGCTGGGTCTGTTATGTTCCCAAATAACTGGTTCCTTGATGATGTCTTTCTCACTAGAAATCTTGTTGAATCACACTGACCACAATTAAAACAGTTAAACTGGTAACATCATATTATTGGGCCTATCAGAAGATAAAATCCCACTGAATTGAGAAAATTCAAAACAGTGACAAGCACAGTGGTTTGACTCCCAACTACACCACTTAAGTTGTCAGGAGATAGATACAACAGAAACTTGGGCTGCACCTACATGGTTGCTGGTTGTGTGGGTTGGGAACACTGTTTCTATGGTTAATAGAGTTCCTCTTGCTGAAAATAATCCTGCCCCTGTTTAAAAAAAATAAGAAAATAGAGAGCTAACACACTTTGTCTTTGACCAACTCAAATTTTTATCATGGCAATATTTAGTATCTTCTTGCTGTGTAAGGTCTGAAATGTCACGAGATGGATCTGGGAACTTCTCTTCCTGCTCACCCTCTCATGTGCCCATCTCAACACCACTTCTTCCATATTTCACAATGGAAGTTGTCTCTCTATGCCGCTAGCAGTAATGACATCTACATTCCATAGACAAGGAAAGATAACTCACCAGGTTTCTCATACAGAAATTGCATTTGAATGTTGGTGATTTGAGAGAAAACTGTGTTATGCTCATGTAAGATGTAGAAATGTCCTCCAGCATGTGTCAGATTCTGACAGTGGGAGGATCATGGCCTATCAAGACTGCTGTTTAATGTTCATTGATATGTCTGCTTGCATTGCTGGAGAATGCTTGACTGTCTTGCAAATGTGAAATCTGCAGGTCCAGGAGAGCCATACTGAATGCCTTGCAGGACCTAAAAAAGCCCCAGCACCTTGGCATGATGGTATGTGGTGCAATTGGGTGCACAACACAATCACTTCTGGTTAGTGTAGCCAATAATTTGGACAACAACTATTACACCTGTGACATATGAAGGTCTCTTCGAGGTCACAGTGAATGTATCTTTCAACAAGATAACACAACACCACATGTTGCCTTTGCTGCTCCAACAATCCTCGATACAAAGTATGTTTGACTGTTACTGTAGTTAGCATGTCCACCATATCTTTCACCCACTGAAAATATCTTGCCATGAGTAGCTGGCACTATGAGTGAAAAGTGGGTTGTGTGTGGTAGAGATGGGGGAAGATTGGGGGGGGGGGGGGGGGGCATGCAAGAACAGATGGGGCCAGAAAATGAAAAATATAGAAGAACAAAAGAAACTGGAGAAAGTAATAATTACTGTGAAGAAATGCTGAGGCCAAAGACATTACAAGGACATGTCATAATCCAGTTCCCACCTGCGGAGTTCTGAGAAACTGCTGTCTGGGGAAGAATCGAGATAGCATGTGTGGTGAAGCAGACACCAAGATAACAACTGTCATATTGTACAACATACTCTGCAACAGAGTATTGTGTGTTGCCAATATACACCCCTGCCTGTGCCCACTCATCATCACTGAGATATTGGTAGTACTAATGCTCGTGTAAAGGGCTGAATAGTGTTTACATATCAGCTGATATATAACATGTGACATTTTACAAATGGCCAACACGTGTCGTTTCACAAGTAGCTGCCCCTTTGACAGTATATGGTTTGCTAGTTATATGGCTGGTATGGGTGGTTTTAGGATGGTGCATAATGCAAGTCTTGCAGTGGTGACGCTCACAGGGGTAGGAGACGTAGCTTAGGGAAATAGGTGCAGAAGGGGCTTAGCGTCTGACAAGGATATTGTGGAGTTTAGGAGGGTAAAAAAAAGCTATTCTAGGTGTGGTGGGCAAAATATCAGACAGACTGGACTTCATTTCAGGTTATGACCTTAGGAAGTCATTGCATGGTCAAAGAATCTGTTTAATACTTTCAAGATCAGGGTCATACTGATTGAAAAGTGGTGTACTCCTAAGTTATTTTGTAACAGGAGAAGCAGTACCAGGATTGGATGTGAAGACCCGAGAAATATGCTTTTGAACTAGGGTGGTGGGATAATTACGTCCAGTGATGACTGAGGTGATTTATTGCTGCAAAGAGTCTGCCTCTGAACGGATGTGTTTCCCTCAAATTCCAGGGCTGTATGCTCCTTCTGCAGTCATTTCTCTGTGCTATGGATCCTACCCCTGTGAGTGTCATCGCTGTAAAACCTCGTAAGCACCCTCCTACCACCACCGATATCACTCCTGTAACTGGAAAAACGTATGCTATCAAAGGGAGAGCCACCTTTGAAATAATACATGTTGTATACTATCTGTTATGTAAAAACTGTTTAGCTCTTTACATCGGCATGACTACTACAAGTTATCAATTAGGATGAATGGACACATGCAGAGGGTGTGTACTAGCACTACGCAGTATTCTGTTGCAGAGCTTGCTGTATAACATGACAGTTGTGACCTCAGTGCTTGTTTCACCACACGTTCCATCTGGAGTCTTCCTCGAGACACCAGTTTCTTAGAAATTTCCAGGTGGGACCTGGCATTACAACATGTTCCTGGTTCTGGCTACCCACCTGGCCTTAATTTACATTAATTTCTTCCTTCTCAGCAATTCTTCACAGTTACTATTCCTTTCTTTCCATCCTTTTAGTTTTCTATATCTTTCATTTTCTTATCTTCCTGTATATCCTTGCCCCGCCCCTCTTCCCCACCTCTGTCACTTAGATTTCTGCTCTTATTAACTCATGCATGATGTTTTGGCAGTAATCTCTGTCTTGTATATTACCCTATCTTCCACCTTTAAGCTCTCAGAATTTCAAATCTTGTCCGGTGCAGTTCCCAACACCCAGTCTTTCCTTCTCATCCTGTCTGGTAAGTCTCCCCAGACCCAGGTTTCTGGGAAATGTTTGCGAACTCTCTTCATTTTCCAAACTTCACCAGTCTTTTGCCTTCACCTCTCTTCCTTCTTCATCAGCCCTTCTGCCAGAAGAAAGATCCGCGGGCACCGAAAGCCTGCAGATTTTTAAATATGTATATTAGTGTGTTATTAGTAACAAAGGAATTTAATTCTTGTTGTTGTTAATAGTTGATTTTAAATTGTTTATTGTCCTCATGCCTCTCGTAATAAAGAGTTTGGACTGATTTTCCCCTTCCACTTTGCATTGATACATTTTACCATCTGGTTGTTCTTAAGATGATGTGAATCATCCATATACTTTTGAAAAATGGTTCAAAAGGCTCTGAGCACTATGAGACTTAACATCAGAGGTCATCAGTCCCCTAGAACTTAGAACTACTTAAACCTAACTAACCTAAGGACAGCACACACATCCATGCCCAAGGCAGGATTCGAATCCGCAACTGGAACGGTCGCGCGGTTCCAGACTGAAGCGCCTAGAACGGCTTGGCCACACTGGCCGGCATACTTTTGAAACTTATCTAACATTTGCTTGAAGGCGAATGCCACAAAATGATGGATTTACTGTCTTTGTTCCAAAAAGCAAGTTCGTGGTAATCCTCAGAACATTGTTATTGATGTATGATGTTATTACAATTGAATCTTCTTTGCTTAATTTGGGCCTCCCATGGACCACATAAATAACTGCTACTACTTTAATGTCTCATTTTTCCGCTAATTTTTCATGTGTCCAAACTTTTGAAAACTCTTGTTTTCTAGTTTAGGAGATGGGACTATAGAGCCTTATTTTGAATACTTTATATCTATGTTCTGAATTTCATGTTCTTCAATCTTCGTCTCTTTCATTTCACTTCTGGTTCCTTTGAGCTGCCTGCACAGGAGAGGTTTTTTGTGGTTAACATGTTCAAAAGTTTTCTAGCATATCCTGTTTTCATTCATCTGAACTAGAATTGGTCATTTACTCCACTCTTTCTGAGTTGTTCTTCCTATATTTGGACCACCTTTTCAAGAACATAGTTGAACGAAACTGGCATTTCACTGTCTAGCACATGTTCTTTCATCAAAAGCTTCAGTTACCTCTCCTAAAATTTTAACTTTAGGTTTAATGTTTATTAGTGATTGACAGAGCTGCTCTGTCAACAAAATCACAAGCCCTTTTGAATCGACAGAAATACAGTGACATAGGAGATGCATCTTACTGTTCTGTCTTGGATTGTGAGCTATAATTTCATGAATGTAGTCACATTTTTTTGGGTTAAGACTAAGTGGAACAGAAGAAGAATGTTCTGACAGTACTTTACAGTTACTGAGACAGAAATAACTACAGCTGGCCTGACAAATGCACACATGAAGCACCTAGCTATCAGCAGTTTTAATGTATGAACTTCATGATAAGAGACAAGTAGGCAGTAAAAAGAAAGATACACAGTTGCTGTGTGGAGAAGGAGTAATTATAAAATTTGTCGTGAGAGGCATGAAGCACAACAATTGAATCTGAGGTACCAACAGTTTGACAGTAAAGGTACAAATTTAATACTGAAACTGTAGTGTAAGCAGTTGGAAGTATGAGTATAAGAGCTAAACTTGAAATAATGTCTGAATTTAAATGGAAATAATCATTTGGCAGTCCATGCCCCTCTGGAGTGCAGAAACTGAATCACATTCTCCACTAGATTTTCAAATACCTCTCATCAAGCCCTGAAATGAGAAATATCCTCCCTACTATCCTACCCTCCCCTCTCACCCACCTATCCTAAGCCATAAGCTTGTCCTTCCCTACTCCACCCATGCTCCCACCCTCTTGCCTCATGATCACGCAGTAGACCTTGCAAGACCTGTCCCATACATCCTATCTCTACAACCTATGTGATCTACAAATTTAGCAGCAACAACTGTGCCACATTCTGCATGGGCACAACTATTAACAAGTTGTCTGTCCACATGAATGGTCACCACCAAACTGTGGCTGAGAGACAGCCTGACCACCTAGTTACTGAGCATGACACAGTACAAAATGTGCTCCACTTTAACTACTGCTTCACAGCCTGTGATATCTGGAATCTTCCCACCAAAACCACCTTTTCTGAATTGAGCAGATGGGAAATCTCCTTGAAAAGTATCTTTTGTTCCTTTAACCCACCTGCCCTCAACCTTCGCTAGTCACTGTCCTCTGCTTGCCTATACCTTTTCCTGCTCCCACTCCAGTACTACACATGCCTTCTACCCTACCATAGCATGGACATAGCCCTTTCTCCTTCTCCATTCTCCTATTCCCCCCCCCCCTCCCCAGCATAGTGTCACAATGCCACACCTGTTGTCTAGTAATTATAAAAATCCCCTTGACAGCAAACTGTGCTGTTGCCAGCTTTAAATTGTGAAGTGCAAACAGCTGCAGGTGAAAACAAAAGCCATCTATAGGGCTGTGATAACACTGAGGTGTTGCCATAGAAACATTTAAAGAAATCATCTTTGTGATTGGCTGAGGTACCTGCATGAAGTGACTGCATCCAGCCCACTGCAACTGTCAGGGATCTTCTTGTGCCAGCTCGACTATAGCAGCCTTAGACAGCATAAGCATCTTCCTCCACGCCATTATGCTATCCCTTCCCCTTTCTGCCCCAAACCTCTTCCATACTCCCACTACCTTCTCTAACTAGACTGCACAGTTGCAGTTGGGCCTTAGTGCCCAGAGACTACAGTTTGTGTGTGTGTGTGTGTGTGTGTGTGTGTGTGTTTCCTCCACTTCCGATGAAGAATGTCTTGTTCTTTTTTTTTGTTTTAATTGTGCCCCTCTGATTGAGCGCCTTTTCTATGTGGTGAGTAGCAATCTACCCTTTCCATATTGTTATTATTCCATCCTCGGCTTCCCATTGTTTAGTAATGAATAAAGAAATGCAACAGAAATCTGAGGAAGGCAGTGGGAGAGCTGGGAAAATAATGTGAGCAAATAAGGAAAAGTAAACCAACTAATATGACAAGAAAGTGATAATTGTGTAATATTACTGATAGGTTTCTGACAAAACACTTTAAAAAGTCCAGTTACTAACCAGTCCTTTTACTGTGCTTGTATGCTGTTTAATGCTCATATATTTTGTGAGTAGTAATTTATGTTCATACATATGTCTATTTGTGTTTTCTATTTTCTAAAACTTAAAAAATATATAAAATGAGTTAAACGAAGAATGGAACCTGCATTGACGAGAAAATACAGAGTGTACAAAATCTAAATACACAGAGAAAATAAACTACAAAAAGGCAAGAGGAGAAAAAACTAGCATTCATGAAAATATACTAGATGGAAAGACTATCTCAGAAAATAAGTTCTGAGAAGAATTATCCAAAAGATCTGGCTAGCGAATGGACCATCCCAGTCCACACTGATTTGCTTGAGGACATGACCATTTTTCTTTTCTTTTTTGTATTTTAGTTTTTGTTCATTCTCCTCTCTTAATACTTTGGATTTCCTCCTGTGTCTCTGCCTTCTCTGATTTGAAGTGAATTTCATTCCATCCATCAGATGTACATTCTCCTGTCCTATATCACCTTCTCACAATGAAGGAGTGCTTTAAATGTTGTATCTTTACTATTCAGTTTTTAAATTCCATTTTTAGTTTTATATTTTAATTGGAATATGTATCAGGTGTAATAATACTTAATCATTTGGTTTGATAATGCATCAATTATTTTGGGCACTAGGTTACACAATCCAGCAACAATAATGTTTCAACAGATCAGGACCAGAACTTTTATTTGACTGTATATGGTTCTCTGGCTGCAAGTAATCTGATATTCACTTTAGCAAGAGCATTCCTCTTTGCATGGGGTGGCATTCAAGCTGCTGTGATCATTCACCGCCGTCTTCTGAATATCATCATAAGGGTAAATATATTGAATTAGTTTTAAAATTTTGTTATGTAAAATAGATGAGTGTAAGCTAATGGAAAGATTTTTTCCAGTGTATATCCTGTGTATTCTTTCATGACAGTAACTTAGCACTGTTTTCGTAAATTCTATCTTTTGTGCACTGTATGTTACTATTCACTGTACAAAAGGTGGCTAATTAGAAAAAGATTTATATTATGATGGAAAATTAGTTTTAGTGTTTTATAGATGATGGGAAATGATAAAAATTATCTTGCAATCCACTTTGTTTGCATGATCTTAGTGAAATTCTTTGTAAAAAGAAAATTTCTTCTTTCCATGGCATACATATGATATAATCAGTACTGCCCATGTATTATAGAAGTATGGAGCAGATCTCCTGTTGTAAGTAAGAAGCTATTTGCATTAATACCCAGGAGTGATTTGAATATAAGCATACAGATTGTATTACTAACAGCAGATTGTAACACATTCTAGCAGACTAAATTATCACTGGATATTTTCTACAATAAAGGAAAAAATCCTATTATTGTTCTGTGTAATTTACAGGCAAAAGTATCATTTTTTGACACCACACCTCTGGGACGCATTTTGAACAGATTTTCCTCAGATACATATGCTGTTGATGACTCGTTGCCATTTATACTCAACATCCTTCTTGCTCAAGTCTTCAGTCTATTAGGTAAGAATGTAAATGAATTCAGTTTCTTTGTTGTTTTTGTTTTAAGCATTATAATTTCACATGATATTGTAAAATAATTGATGTTCTCTCACAAATTAGACACACCTACTGAGTAGTCTGTGAGGGGAATGGAGAAGGTTCCAATCAGTATGTAAGTAATAAATGTCAGTGTTACCAGTGCAACAGCTCCACCTACCCTGCAGAAAATTTCTCTTATCATACCGGTATGTCAAAGGAAATAAATCTCAGTCTGAACAGTGGCAGCAACTCAACCACCCGTAGCATTAACAATGTTGTTGTTGTGGTCTTCAGTCCTGAGACTGGTTTGATGCAGCTCTCCACGCCACTCTATCCTGTGCAAGCTTCTTCATCTCCCAGTACCTACCGCAACCTACATCCATCTGAATCTGCTTAGTGTATTCATCTCTTGGTCTCCCTCTTTTGTTTTTACTCTCTGCACTGCCCTCCAATACTAAATTGGTGATCCCTTGATTCCTCAGAATGTCCTACTAACCGATCCCTTCTTCTAGTCAAGCTGTGCCACAAATTTCTTTCTCCCCAATTCTATTCAATATCTCCTCATTAGCTATGTGATCTACCCATCTAATCTTCAGCATTCTTTTCTAGCACCACATTTCAAAAGCTTCTGTTGTCTTTTTGTCTAAACTATTTATCGTCCACATTTAACTTCCATACATGGCTAACTCCATACAAATACTTTCAGAAAAGACTTCCTGATACTTAAATCTATACTCGATGTTAACAAATTCCTCTTCATCAGAAACGATTTCCTTGCCGTTGCCAGTCTACATTTTATATCCTCTCTACTTCGACCATCATCAGTTATTTTGCTCCCCAAATAGCAAAAGTCATTTACTACTTTTAGCATCTCATTTCCTAATCTAATACCCTCAGCATCACCCAATTTAATTCAACTACATTCCATTATCTTCATTTTGATTTTGTTGATGTTCATCTTATATCCTCCTTTCAAGACACTGCCCATTCTGTTCAAACCACTGCTTCCCTTTCATGTCCCTCCAGTAATATAGCCGCCATCTGGTTTCTGTACAAACTGTAAATAGCCTTTCGCTCCCTGTATTTTACCCCTGCCACCTTCAGAATTTGAAAGAGAGTATTCCATTCAACATACTCAAAAGCTTTCTCTAAGTCTACAAATGCTAGAAACGTAGATTTGCCTTTCCTTAATCTATTTTATAAGATAAGTCGTAGGGTCAGTATTGCCTCACGTGTTCCAACATTTTTACAGAATACAAACTGATCTTCCCCTAGGTCGGCTTCTACCATTTTTTCCATTCGTCTGTAAAGAATTCGTGTTAGTATTTTGCAGCTGTGGCTTATTAAACTGATAGTTGAGTAATTGTCACATCTGTCAGCACCTGCTTTCTTTGGGATCGGAATTATTATATTCTTTTTGAAGTTGGAGGATATTTTGCCAGTCTCATACATCTTGATCACTAGATGGTATAGTTTTGTTAGGCCTGGCTCTCTCAAAACTGCCAGTAGTTCTAATGGATGTTGTCTACTCCTGGGGCCTTGTTTCGCCTTAGGTCTTGCAGTGCTCTGTCAGATTCATCATTAATAATAAGCTCACGATATTCCACCAAAATATTCAAAGCCTGTTTTGTATGTTAGACCAACTGATAATAAATATCGATGAACCAAGAGGTGCAATTTGTGCTCACATTCTCTGCCTAACAGAACACCATGTCACTGTTGGCATTGAAATGCTAAGTATTCCAAACTATGTATTAGCTACCTCATACAGGAGAAAGCGTATGAGCAGATATGGGGTAGCTATTTATGTGAAAAAGAATCTGTTCTTTAATACAATAGATGTAAAAAACTATTGTGTGGTATGTGTTACTGAAATAGCAGAAGCTGACTAGAAATTGGCAATTGTAGCAGTATACAGGACTCCATCTGGTAATTTTAAAATGTTTATAAGACTGTTAGATTCTGTGCTATTGTATCTAACAAGGAAAAATAGGGACAGTAAAGTACAGGAAATTTTAATGTCCATTTCATAGTAAACTCATCTTCTAAGGCAGAATTTGCAAATTTAATGCATACCTACTATCTTGTCTCCACTGTCAGTTTTTCCACTTGAACTACTGCCACTTCCAGCACTCTAATCGACATTATCTTTGTGGATATGAATAGAGCTAATCATACCACATGAGAAAAAGTCATAAATGGTCTCTCTGATCATGATTTGGCAAATACTCACCATTAACAACTTTATACACATCAGAGTAATGCTGATGCTCAATGGAAAACCATTAGAAGCATGAAGGAGTAAAATATTGAAGAGTCCAAATTATGTCTTCGGGAGACTGGTTGGAGGTACACTAGACTCTCACTAATCTGGCCATCCCTGGTGCATATGGGTGCCAGATTAGTGGAAGTGCCAGATTGTCGAGTGTCTGAAATTTATTTTATTCATTTAGTTTGTTTTTTATTTATTTGGAATACATAGGGGATATAGTGTACTGTACTTTATTAAACTGAAGGATACAATTTTAAAAGATAGAGGACATACTTTATAAAATCCAAAAATACATTAATTTTCAAAGAAAACTTAGTCCTTGTGTGTATACGGTACATAATTATATAGTCATATCACTCACTATGAAACATGCCCCTAATTTTTAACAGTTGCAATGATGATACACAACGGTGGCATGCTTTACCATGCAACCGCTTTACAAGCATTACATTGGTACTGCATGTATCTGGTTGTTGCATAATGTACTCCAGGAAGACCTTGGCAGCTTCAGCAACAGCAGTGTGAGACATCTTCATGCTCTCTCCTTTTGTGTCCTCTTCTTCATCACTTTCATCATTACTTTCTTGCACACTTTTGATTATTTCTTCATCTCTTAAAATTTCCTCATTCAGCCACTTAGCAACATATTTATCAGGAATTTCTTCTCCTCCTGGAAGGTTGTGGAACATGTCAGTGTACAAAGTAATTGATAATTCCGAATTGACTGGCTCATTGCTGACACTCACTACTGGATCCAACTCAACATCAATGGATGGCCACAATTTCCTCCAGCTCTTCATTAAGGTAGCACTCTCCACTTTATCCCATGCTTTGGCTGCTTGGAAAACAACACCATGTATCTTAATTGTTTTCCATGCCTTCAGCATAGTTTCGATAGAGCCGTTTTCACTTTTTTTCAGCAAGTAGATGAGAAGGGAATGTCGATAATGAAGTTTAATTGATTCCAAAGTTCCCTGGTCCATGGGCTGAATCAGGGCTGTCACATTGGGTAGCAGAAAGAGTGCTTGCACATGTATACCATCGGACTTTATAGAAACATCTGAAGGATGTCAATTGTAAGGATAGCTTTCAGTTGAAGCTTTTTCTTCTTTAGCTCTTTTCTCACTGCTGGTACAAATGTTTCATGGAACCACTGAGAGAATATTTATCAGTCCATCCACGCTTTTTGCTGAGCACAATACTGCAGTGGTAGAGTGGATGTTGGAATTTTCCAATCACCATAAATGGTAGTTTATGACTCATTTGTATTATAGTTGTCATTAATGTCACACGCTGTTTCTGTTGCTTGTTACCACGAACTTCATTCTCGTTCTTGGCAGCTAATGTTTTTGAAGGAAGCATCTCGTAAAAAGAGTCCTGTTTCATCAGCATTATACAAGGCATCAACAGTTAAATCTTCTTCCTCTAATATCTTTCGTATCTTGCTTACAAACTCATCACGATTCTTATCCTTAGCTGAGCGACTTTCCCTGGTGACTGTCTGCTGCCGAATGCCATGACGTCTTTTCCAACATGATAGCCAACCTTTGCTTGCTGCAAACAAGTTACTACCATCAAGTTGTTTGTTAAGTGCAGCTGCTTTTGCCTTTATAATTGGGCCTCTGACTGGAATTCCTTTACTGTATTGTTGTATGAACTATCTATAAACAGTTAAGTCTGCTTCATAATTCTCACTCTTTTGCATAACCTTCTGCTTTCCCAACTCACTATCCATTTGTTTTGAGTACTGTCGAATAACATCTTTCTTTTTGATGTCATAAATACTTGTTCGTCCAACATTGAACTTAGCAGCAATTGGTTTTCTGCGAAGAAACTCAATTTTACGTACCTAAAATTTCGAGTTTTTGCTTGAAGTCTAGTCTAACATATTTCCTTTTGGAAGACATGATTCTGAACTGTAAAGAAAGCTACTATTTCAAATACAGTATATAAATCATTGTTTAACTAAGCACTGTTGCGCACGATAATTCATTGTCCACGTGTTTTTGGATGTGCGCTGGTTTACTGAGAGGCCGGACTACTGGGGCCGGCTTAGCGAGAGACCAGTGTCTGTTTATGTTGCAGGTGATGATAATAAAAAATATAATTTATTTACTGATGTCGTTCCAGGTATATTTGAAAGTGTCTTCACAAAAAGGATCTATAGACTACAGGACAGGCAATCAGGCAAAACACCATGACTCACCATAGACGTAAAATATCATGCCAAAGGAAAAGAGAACAGAATGTAATATCCAGAAAACCTACTAATTCTGTCCAGCATAACTATTACAGGACATACATAAAATTTCAACAAAAGTAAATAGTAAAGCCAAGTGTATATGCATAACTTTTGAAATTAGCTTTTCAAATAATAAAATCAGAACATTTTGGATTATAATAAAGAGGGAAACAGGAACTTCACCATCCGACAGTGTAAGAACTGCTTTCCTAAAAATTAACAATTTGAAAATTGTTGATAGTGAACATAGGTTGCACTTGGTGACCTAAGTGAAGTGGCAGATAATCTGAAACTTAACCTTCCTGAAATTTCAATTGATATAAATGTATCACCCATAACTGTCCATGATATCAAGGAAGTAATTCACTCATTAAAAAGTAAAAGATTTTCAGGTATAGATAACATCTCTAGCAAGGTGTTAAAAGCCTGCAGTAATGAAGTATATGTAGTATTTGCTCACATTTGCAAACAGCTCTTTGTGAAGGAATTGTTCCAGAGAGGGTGAAATATGCCATTGTGAGACCTCTTTACAACTGCGGTGATGCTACAGATGTCACTAATTATTGTCCTGTCTCTCTATTAACAACATTTTCAAACATTCTTGGAAAAGCAGTATATAATAGGATAACAATATTATTATCAACCATAGACAATTTGGTTTTGAAAAAGGGGTTTCGACAGAGTGAGCTATATACTCATTTAATATTGTGGAGTCTATTAACAATAAGAAGTTACCAGTTGGTGTCTTCTGTGACCTTTCCAAGGCTTTTGATTGTCTAAACCACAAGATAGTCTTAGAGAATGCTTATCATTATGAAATTTCAGTATTTGCTTAAAATCCATATCTCAAAGACAGGAAACAAAAGGTGGTACTATGTGGCTACAACAATGGATTTCTTAATACAGTGGCTTCTGAATGGGGCAAAATACAGCATGGGATTCCCCATGGATCTGTCCTTGGGCCCTTGCTGTCTTTAATATATGTTAATGATATACCCCTGTTCATTAGTAAATAACTGTGAATTCACAATGTTTGCTGATGATACAAGCGTCATGGTAGATTGTATGTCCACTACTGATCTAGAGCCTGATCTTAATGACATACTCAGAGAAGTTACAGCTTGGTTTACAATTAATTCTCTTTCAGTTAATATTAGAAAAAACTATTTTTGTTCAGTTCCACACTAAAAATAAATATCCAGGAAACACAGTCATTGCACATGACAACCAGGTACTAGAACAACTGCACTCCACTAAATTCCTGGCAGTTCATATTGGCAGTAGGCTCAACTGAGAACATCACATGTCCCTGGCTCTAAAAAGGCTGTAATCAGCAAATTTTGCTTTAAGAATCATCACTCATCTTGAGGACATCACCATTTTAAAATTGGCTTGTTTTGGGTACTTTCACTCATTAATGAGGTGTGGCATAATCTTCTTGGCTAATTCACCAATATATATATATATATAAAAAAATCCTAGCAGCTCAGAAGGGAACAGTCAGAATTAGTGTGGGGTTTCTCCATGAACCTCATGCAGAAAACTATTCACACAGGAATACTGACAACAACAAGCCAGTACACATACTCTCCAATGAATTTTGTCATTAACCCTTTATTTGGCAAATGGTGAAAATAAAAACAAAAAAAATTTTTTTCAGTGCTTATATTTATTTATTATGCTTAAAGAAATACAATTCAGTCAGTTTTAGAAATTTTTGACAAAAATTATGAAAATTATGAAATGTTGCTTACAAGCAACATTGCCAGCAGTAGACCACATTTATACATATTATAGAAAAAAAGTGTTTGCCAATAACCTCAAGCAAAAGGTTTCCGGTACATGAATAATTTAATTTATAAACACATTTATTGAGAGTGGTGTATTGAAAGGTTGTAACAATTGAAAATTGTACTGAAATGCAGGAGGATCTGCAGCGAATTGACACATGGTGCAGGGAATGGCAATTGAATCTCAATGTAGACAAGTGTAATGTGCTGTGAATACGTAGAAAGATGAATGCTTGAATACTGCTTAGCAGTGGGGGATCTGTACCAGAAAGGGTTTATAGGAGAGAGAGAGAAGATCCAACGGAGGGAAACGCACTTCGTTACAGGATAATTTAGCTATAAAATAGCAGGTCAGCAACTGGAAGCAGTTAGTTCCATAAATTATCGGGGAGTACGCATTAGGAGTGATTTAAAATGATCATATAAAATTGGTCGTCGGTAAAGCAGATGCCAGACTGAGATTCATTGCAAGAATCCTAAGGAAATGCAATCCGAAAACAAAGGAAGTAGGTTACAGTACGCTTGTTCGCCCACTGCTTGAATACTGCTCAGCAGTGTGGGACCCGTACCAGATAGGGTTGATAGGAGAGATAGAGAAGATCCAACGGAGAGCAGCGCGCTTCATTACAGGATCATTTAGTAATCGTGAAAGCGTTACGGAGATGATAGATAAACTCCAGTGGAAGACTCTGCAGGAGAGAGACTCAGTAGCTCGGTATGGGCTTTTGTTAAAGTTTCGAGAACATACCTTCACCGAAGAGTCAAGCAGTAAATTGCTCCCTTCTACGTATATCTCATGAAGAGACCATGAGGATAAAATCAGAGAGATTAGAGCCCTCACAGAAGCATACCGACAATCCTTCTTTCCACGAAAAATACGAGACTGGAATAGAAGGGAAAACTGATAGAGGTACTCAGGGTACCCTCCGCCACACACCGTCAGGTGGCTTGCGGAGTATGGATGTAGGTGGAGATTTAGATGTAGATTTATGCATTCCTGCTGTGTAATAGAACTGTTTCATTTTACCTTCTAGTTCTTCTTGCAATGGAATTTTTGGAAACAGTTCCTCTTTGGAATGAAGCACAATACTAAATTGCATTTTGAACACATGACTGTAGAAAATCCAGATGGACAATAACGACAACGACCTTTGGGACCTTATACAGGCCAATGCTCCATATTATCAAATCGAACATCTTGTGTAACAGTCAGAGCTGTTGGCTTCCTCCTCTTCTTTTGTGGTGGTGTTATGTCTATTAGGTCCTTCCTACTTTCCTTTTCCCTGAAAACATCAAACCATTGGCAATGTCTGCCCTGAATGACTTCAGTGAGGTCTTCTTGTCCAGAGATTCTCTTCAAAATACCAGCCAGGCATTTACAACACTCAGATCTAGCATAAATCCAAACAATCTCATGTTCTTTAAAAAATATTTAAACAAAAGATAAATTTAAAAAAGACCAAATGAATGTAGAAATGAAGTAATGAAGTGTATCAAACAATAAAGAAACTGTGAAATATACAGGGTGAACATCAATAAAACTGACAAACTGCAGGGATGGATTCCTGACTGGAAATGAAGGAAAAAGGTCCTGTGAACAGGTGTCCAGAAATGTGTCTTTGCCATGGTAGATGGCATTGACAAATGAAAGTTCCTCTGACCACATGCTGTGTCTAGCACACAGATGACGATTAGACAGATTGATAATGCCAATTCTGGTAAAGGTTGCTTTGTCAGTAAAGAGGACAGAAATCCCATAATTGCAATGGTCTGGTGCAGAAAACACCAGAAATCCTTCCTGTAGATAGAAATCCACTCCTGAAAATCCTTGCACTCACTGCAGGTGATAGGGATGGTAGCGGTTGTCGTGCAGGACACAGTTAATCATACTGTGGCTTACATTGTGCTGGCAGGCCACTTGCCTCTAACTTGTGCTACGGTTTGTCTCAATATCATGTAGAATTCGCTCCTTAAAATCTGGTGTATGCACAGTCTGCCACCTCCCTGCATGCTTATCTATCTGAAAGGACCCGTGATCACACAAATGCTCAAAAAGGCCTAGAAATGTTCTGTGATGTGATTGGTGTCTTTGAGGGTACTTGTTTTGGTATAGCAGTGCTGCCTTGACTATTTCCATCTGCTTGGCCATACAAAACCGCCATCTCTGTTTGTTCCTGACATGAATACCATTCAGCTGCTTGCAGTATGCTGCATCAATCACACAACCTGCAGCACAGAAGAAACATGCAGCATGTGGTCAGAGGAACTTTTATTCGTCAGCGCCATCTGCCGTGGCAAAGATGCATTTCCAGACATATGTTCATGGGACCTTGTTTCCTCCATTTCCAGACAGGAATCTGTCTCTAAAGTTTGTGATTTTATTAACATTCACCTTGTGTAGTTGGTCTTAAGGGGTTTCACATTCTTTAGCAAAGAAATGTAGAATTAAACTACACAATAAAGTACTAAACATGAAAGTACTCAGTGCAAATCCAGATTCAGTGATCAGTTACCAATTCATCTGCGATATAGAGCCTGAGGGGGGGGGGATCTGATTCTGTTACAACAGTGTCTGTGTTAGCACCACTTAAGAAACAGAGAATTTATATTGATTTGTTTACTTAGAACACAGAGAGATTAAACAAACAAAGAGCACATGAACATAATAAAGCCTGAGTGAGAGATAGTCTGAAAATGTTATTACAGTTTGGCCAAATTGATGTATTATTATGCCAAAAGGAACAGCAAAGATCAGTGCTCATATTATTGAATAATTTGACAATTTTTTGATGTTTAGAGCCACTCAGAGGAGAGGACAGATGTAGACTAAAATTAACAGCAGCACAAAAATGCCTATGAGTCTTTTTCAGGAATTGAAGGTTGAATTGAAAAAATATCTTCCAGGTGAATCTCCAAATTAAATGTTTACAGTTCTTGCATTCTACCATTTCTAAGCCTCCCAGCGAGACATAAAATTCAAAAGAGCAAACTATTATATGTCTGCTACTTCAATAATATAGATTTTACTAAGCACAAATTATTTACAAATAAATCACAGAAAGTGGTAGTTCTTGACTCTTCTGGGAATACACAATATGAAAAACTTCTGGAGGTGGTTACCTCTTGACTAATACACTAATCTGAAAGTTTGTTGAATAACTCACGTGTTAGTGTAGGAGAACTGTTTGTAGATTTAACTGGGAAGCTCTCAGATATGATCCATGTTCTCAGTACATCCAGATGTCATTGGTTTATTCACTGAAAACACAACCGTCAGTTGTATGGTGAGTGAAGATGGTACCATATTAGGAGGACAGCCAAGTCCATGTATTAACCAAACATTGATGGTAGGTAACAACAAATTCCAAATCACAGTCAGAGAGAAAATCATGTAAGAGTTGTTGTCAATAGGTACATCAGAGAACATGGTGTGGACATTGGCTGGCTGTGACAAGTGAGACCCCGGCATCTGTGGCAGCTCTTAAATCTGCTGCAGATCTTCAGTTCTTAAAGCTGCTGCAGATCTTTTGCAACATGACTCATTACCAGCAGATGTATACTCCTGTACCATTCCTCGTAATCCATAATTATATTGTTTGACCCTTTGATACATCCGATAAGATTACAAGAGAAACCATCCAAAAATAGAGTGTGATTGCTTATGGTCAGTGAAAAAAAAAAGCCAATGATAATTAAAAATAAAAACAGACAGAAAGGGCATACGATAAGAGAAATAACAGATCAGAGATACCATAGACAATTTTATCAAATAGAAGATGGTATAATAACATTCTCTATTTGATCTGTGAAGGCACAAAGGTATCTAGAACACCATCTTACAGGCAGTAAGTATAAATTAGCAGAATGAAATGGGATGTGTAATCTGAAAATCCTAATATATGGACATTCTGTAAGAGGCTTTTATCTCTCTGTGGAAACAATGTGGTCACTACTGGTGATAAAGATATCGAGTTGTCACAAGCTTTTCCTTCCAGATCAATTATTCTTTATGTCCTGGTAGAGTGTTGCTCTGTAATATGCTTTATTAAGAAGTCTGTAATTAATTGCCTACTTAAATTTTACAGTTTTTACATTACACTTTTATTTTCCCCCGAAGTGTGTATTTTAATGTGTATTTTACAAACAGGGACATTAGCTGTCACATTGTATGGATTACCTTGGCTTGTACTGGTTGTGGTCCCACTGGTGCCCATCTACTATCGCTTGCAAGCCACATACCGTCTATCAGCACGAGAACTGAAGCGCCTTTCAAGTATAACTCTTTCACCTGTCTACAGCCATTTTTCCGAGTCTCTGGCTGGTCGCACAACTGTGAGAGCTCTTGGAGGAATTTCCAGGTACTGCATAATTATTAGTATTTTATGCTACTATTTTAAAAATTTCATCTTCTTTTACCTTTCGATCTTGAGGTTTAGTGACCTTCTGACTTAGTGTTGCTTAACTACAGTTGTTTGTGGGGCCATTAAGACCCAACTTATTCCAAATTTTGTGATAGTTCAGTCTTTTGCAAATTTACATGCACTTTAATACATCGGATCCTAAAAGCAATGCACACTGTAAGCCATGTGTATCTTACATCAATATACCATAGCCTCAACTACATATTTGAGGATGACACATACCACATCACTGTGAATGCTTCTCACACCATTGTGGAGACTGTGTCTCTCTTTTAACAATATGACAAGCCTAAGATAGAGGAGTGTATCTAACATGTAAATACAGGGCTTCAGGAGTCACTAAACAGGGGGGGAGATCACACGTACATTTGACTGATGCATCACCCTTAACATGGTTGCACCACACCTGTCATGGTTTACGTTAATGTTTCATTTCTGATATACTGTTACTTGCAAAACTAATTTCCAGAAGTGTTCAGTGTAACCAGAGCACTGTCTGTCCAATCCCTGTGATTATCAATATTTTCACCAGGATTTTCAGGATAAATTACAGTTGCCACATAACTGTAGGCACAGTTACATCAATCACTGGAGGTGTGGGAAGGGGCATCTTGAGTGGTACAAGGGAGGACATTCATAAACCTTCAGACTTCTTAAATAAGAAAGATGAACTTTTCATTTCACTACATGAAATAGAAAAACGTGAAGCTATTTCTACAGACTTGCTGTGCATAACAGAATATCATTTTGAAGTCCAAGTAATTGAGGAGAAGCACCTAGATGATACAAGCTAGTATCACACTACTGTAGGTATAATACAGGGTGTATCAAAAAGAATCACATGATTTAGAAAAATCTAACTATTATGTTGTTTGAGATATGTGCATGAACAACATACTGTTAGAAAGAGCAAACTCTTTGAGTTTTACATGGTTCCCACTAGGTAGTGGCCATGTGCGCCCACTTCAGTTCTAGTAAAAATGCGGTCGAGACAACAGAAAGCATTTTATGTTCTACATTTTGCGCAGTGCAGGTCAGTAATAACTGTTCAGTGTGACTTTTGTTCTAGGTATGGTGTGGGTCCTCCTACAGCACAGAGCTTTAGATGATGATATGAACAATTCTCAGTAACAGGTTGTTTGTGTAAAGGCAAATTGCCAGGCCGTCCCTGAGTGTCTGACACACGTGTCAAACACATTGGCCATAGTTTCACAAGGAGTCTGCAGAAATCCATTCGCCATTTAGCTTGACAGCTCAACATGGCCCTGATGTCCATCTGACATGTGTTGTGTTGATGGTTACACATGAAACCGTACATAATTCAGCTGCTGCAAGCTTTTCATGGAGGTGACAGACAACAGTATGGCGAGCTCTGATATTTCGTTCTTGGCAAGATGGAGGATGACAGTTTTCTTCCATGCTTAGTGTTCCATTTAAATGGAAAGGTAAACTGTCATAATGTGAGAATGTGGGGTATGGAAGAGCCACATGAAGTTGTTCAACATGAGAGGGACTCTCCGAAGTTTAGCATGTTTTGTGCGGTTTACGGGAAAAGGTGTATGGTCCACTTTTCTTTACCAAGAACACTGTTACAGGAAGCACATATCTCCATATGCTTGAGATCTTCCTTTTCCACTGTAGGAGACTGATTTGAATGATGTAATTTACCAACTGGTTGGGGCACTGCCACACTGGCATTTGCGAGTGCAGGAACTTTTAAACAAAGGATTGCTGAACAATGGATGCATCTCATTGGACCAAATGATTCAGTCTTACATTACTGGCCTCCAAGGTCACCAGACCTAACTTCATGTGATTATTTCTTGTGGTGCTTTATAAAAGACTCTGTTTATGTGCCACCATTACCAACACAACAACAGTGAATGAATTAAGACATTGCATAGCAGCAGCTGTGGAAGCTGTAACTAAAGACATGCTCACTGCAGTGAGGGGACAATTTGAATGCCACATTCACATATGCTGTGCATCTCAAGGGGCATGTATTGAACATCTATAAAAGAAAAACCATTTGATATTTATTTCATGTTCATTCTATTAAAGCTAGATGTTTGTACACCCCAGTAGTAAATTCATTAGTTCCTGGAGAACCTACCAGGGCTTAGCTCAAATCAGTTGATTATGATGGCAGATATGGTATTGCTGACTGCTCAACGGAGAGCCAAGTAAGTGCTTTTAAATGCAGAAGTAGAGTATGGTTATTATACAGAGGCATTTCCATCAACATTTCAACACAAGGAGGGGTCCTGCTA
Organism: Schistocerca gregaria; assembly: GCF_023897955.1. Taxonomy (NCBI): domain Eukaryota; kingdom Metazoa; phylum Arthropoda; class Insecta; order Orthoptera; family Acrididae; genus Schistocerca; species Schistocerca gregaria. The sequence continues at coordinate 301,352,644 of NC_064920.1, read as the reverse complement.
GAAACACATTGACAGTTTAAAAACAATGGAATGTTGGATCCAAAGCAGGCTCATCTGTCTCATATTCAATCACCTGAAAATAAGGAAGCCATGAGAATTGCACTGCAACATAGGCACAGTAAATCAACAAGGAGAGCTGCAGCTGAACTTGGAATATCACATCACTCTATTCAGCATATTCTTCATTCAGGCCTTAATTCCTATATAAAATTCTAGTGCTCCATACTCTTCTTTAGCAGCAGAAAGGAGAAGACAGTTATAATTTTTCTGCTTGGGTAATGCAGAGGGAAGTGAAGGATCCCTGCTCGACATCTGTTTCTTTGATGAGTTGTACATCCATGTCAGTTGCATGGTCAGTAAAGAAAATGTGAGGTTTTGGGCTAGTGAAAGTCCAGTGACCTTCATGAAATGGACAATTACTGTCAAGAAGAGTCTGTTTGATCTGCGAAACAAGTTCCTTCCTGCACTTTATGCCACTCTGTGGCCAACACACACACAATGGTTTATGCAGGATGGAGCCTACTCACATATAGCCAGTGTTGTTCTTAACTTCCCACATGAAACATTTGGTGAAAGAGTGAGATTTCGTCAATTCACAGCCCTGACACCAATCCCTGAAATTACTTTCTGTGAGGATATCTAAAAGGAATCTTCTGTTACCATCCTCTAGATCTAGTGGAACTCAGAACCCACATTAAGAAAAGGGGGACAAACAATTGATGAAGATCTGTGCTTGCAAGTAGTGCGAAATTTGAGTGTCTTGAACAGAAATAACACAGAATTGAACACAGACTCCATTTACGTCAATTCTCCATGAGTTTGTTATTCTAGATTTATGAAGTTCATAATGTTATGTGTCATAATATTCAAATAAATGTAAGTATAAATGGTTCAGCATCTCCAGTGCCCCTCTGTATTTGTTGATGTTTTGTTTTGTGTTGAACATCCGCAACAAGAGTAGAACAACATGGTACAACAGCAAAGGATGATTATTTCTAAGTCCAACTGTCTTTCTGAAGTAGACCTGACCTTTGTAACAAATGATTATTTGACAGTGGTGGTGAAGTGACAGTAGAAAGCATCCATAAGAGAAACATGATATTCCACACAACCATAAATGGTGAAAAAGTTACGCTATTCAGAGAGAATCTACAGGATGAATGATGTAAAGGAATTTGCTGAGGACACAGAGTAGATGAGAATTAAATCTTTCCTAAAAAATATTCTTACAACACTATGAATCCAGTTTTCCTTTACAATGTGTCAGGAAAATTTATAGTAGAAGCCAAGAGAAATGGTGGCTAACATCTAGGATAAAACTATCTTGTGCTCTGAAGAGAAAGCTTTATGTATTTGATGTAGAGGGCTAGCTCTAATAAAGAATTAAAGGGGCATTATGGGCACTATTCAAAAATTGTTCACTGTGTCACCGAAAAGAAAATAACCATCTATTTTCCACAAAAAATTCCAAGGTCAAAGCAAAGGTTATTTGTAGCATAATTAGGCATGGATAAATTCAGCAAGGCAAATGATAATCCCCTCTCTGATGAATGTGGCACTGAGGCAAGTTCGTTGTTGTTGTTGTTGTTGCTGTTGTTGTTGTTGTTGTTGTTGTTGTTGTTGTTGTCGGCATCATTACTGCTGTCTTCATTATGATCTTCAGCCCAAAGAATGGTTTGAAGCAGCTCTGTTTGTTAAATGATTTAAATGGTCAGTCCTGTGCAAGCCTCAAAATCTCTTCAGAATTTGCTGCAACATGCATCCGTTTGAAACTGCTTACTGTGTTCAAGCCTTGGTCTCCCTCTACAATATTTACCTCTTACACTTCCTTCCATTACCAAACTGACAATTCCATGTCACATAAGGATGTTTTCTATCACCCAACACCTTTTTTCTGTCACATTTTGTCATAAATTGCTTTTTTCCCTAGTCAAATTCAGTATCTCCTCATTAGTAACATGATCTACCCATATAACCTTCAGCATTTTTTGTTGTACCACATTTCAAAAGCTTCTATTCTCTTCTTATCTGAATTGCTTATTGTCCATGTTTCATTTCCATACAAGACTACACTCCACTTAAATATTTTCAGAAAAGACATCCTAACACTTAGGTTGATATTAGATGTTAACAAATTCTTTTTCATAAATGCTTTCTTGCTGTTACCAGTCTGCATTTTATATCATCTCCACATTGGCCATCATAAGCTATTTTGAATCCCAAATAACAAAACTCATATATTACTTTATTATTCTCTTATTCTCTGAATTGCGTGTTATCCACATTTCCCTTCCACACAGAGTTACACTCCAGATAAATACATTCAGAAAAGACTTGCCAATGCTTAAACTGGTATTAGATGTTAACAAATTCTTTTTTAAAATGCTTCCTTGCTATTGTCACTCTGCATTTAATATCCTCTTTATATCGGCCATAATCTCTTATTTTCCTGCTCAAATAACAAAACTCATTTAGTACTTTTAGTCTCTCATTTCTTGCTCTCTTTTATGTAGCATTACACGATTTACTTCAGCCATGTTGCATTACCCTTATTTTACTTTTGTTGACATTCATTTTATAATCTCTTTTCGTGACACTATTCATTCTGTTCAGCTGTTCTTCCAAATTGTCTCCCTCAGAATTACAGTGTCATTGACAAACTTTAAAGTTCATACTTCTTCTCTCTGAATTTTAGTTCCCTATCCAAATTCCTCCTTGGTTTCATTTACCTCTTGCTTAACATACATATAGAGTAACACTGGGGACAGGCTACAACCCTGTCTCACTCCCTTTCATACCCTTTTGACTCATATAACTGCAGATTATAAATAACATTTCACTTCCTGTATCTTATCCCTGATATCTTCAAAATTTCAAAGAATGTAGCCCAGTCAGCACTGTCAAAAGTTTCCCCTAAATCTACAAATGCGGAAAACATATGTTTGCCTTTTTCAGCCTATCGTCTTGCATAAGTCATCAGTCAGTATTGCTTCACATGTTCCTGGATTTCTTGGGAACCCAAACTAACCTTTCCTGAGGTTGGCTTCTAAGAGCTTTTGCTTTCTTCTCTCCAAATAATTCATGCCAATATCTTGCAACCTAGAATCATCAAACTGATGGTTTGGTGGTATTCACATTGTTCAGCACCTGCCTTTTTTGGAATTGGTCTTCTTAGATTCTTCTTGAAGTCTGTGGGAGTTTCATCTTCATTCATTTCCTCTCTTTCTATAAAATTATCCTCAAATTTGTTTCCATTCTGTAGATCTTTTACATATTCATTCTACCTTCCAGCTTTCTCTTCTTTGTTTGGTTCTGGCTTGCCATGTTAGATCTTGATAGTCATACACATCCTATTCTTTTCACCAAAGATAACTGTTATTTTCCTGTAGGTGGTGGCAACTATTTTTCCCCTAGCTATGCATGTTTCTACAGCAGAGCCATTCTTGCTTAGTCATATTGCACTTTCTGTCAATCTGACGATCTGTATTCCTTTTCACCTGCCTTGTTTGCTGCATTTTTCATCAATGAATTCAGTGTCTTCTGTGTTAGCCAGGAATTTCTACTGGGCCTTGCGTTATTACCAGTGTGATCGTCTGCTACCTTCCCTGTTTCATATCTCAAAGGTACGCAATCATCTTCCCACCCTCTATTCTATTCCTCTCCCCGGTTTCAGTCCAACATTTTCTGACCCTCCCACTGAAACTCTCAACAACCTTTGGTTCCTTCAGTTTATGCAGCTCTCTTCTCCTTAATTTCCTCTCTTTTCACAATTTCTTCACTTTCAATGTGCAGCTTATAACCAATAAATTATGGTCAGAGTCCACATCTAACCCTGGATATGTCATACAGTTTAAAACTTGGTAAATAAAACAGAAAGAAACTTCCACATGGGAAAAATATATTAAAAACAAAGATTCCAAGACTTACCAAGCGGGAAAGCGCCGGCAGACAGGCACATGAACAAAACACACAAACACACACACAGAATTACGAGCTTTCGCAACTGGCAGTTGCTTCGTCAGGAAAGAGGGAAGGAGAGGGAAAAATGAAAGGATGTGGGTTTTAAGGGAGAGGGTAAGGAGTCATTCCAATCCCCACTCCCTTAAAACCCACATCCTTTCATTTTTCCCTCTCCTTCCCTCTTTCCTGACGAAGCAACTGCCAGTTGCGAAAGCTCGTAATTCTGTGTGTGTGTTTTTTTGTGTTTTGTTCATGTGCCTGTCTGCCGGCGCTTTCCCGCTTGGTAAGTCTTGGAATCTTTGTTTTTAATATAGTTTAAAACTTGGTTTTGAAATCTCTGCCTTTCCATTATATAATCAATCTGAAACCTTAAAGTTTACCCAGGTCTTTTGTATAAGCCGTTCTTCCATGATTCTTAAACCAAATGGAAGCAATGACTAAATTTTGCTCTGTGCAAAATTCTACTAGGCATCTTCATCTTTTATTGCTTTCCCCCAGTCAATATTTTCCTAAGTTTTTCTCTCTTCTCCCTACTGCTGAATTCTGTTCACCCATACCAATTAAATTTGTGTCTCCCTTAATTATGTGAACAATATTGTAGAAAGAAAAGATTGTTACTCATTGTAAAGATGGAACATTGAGTTACAGGCAGACACAATGAAAAGACTGTTACACAGTTATCTTCTGGCCAATGTCTTATTCAGAAAAGAAAACATGCGTACATTCACGCAATCAAGCATATTTCATGCATGTATGAGCACTATCTCCAGCCACTCAGGACATAAACATTGTTGATATTCCAACCTTGACTTCTTATTGTTTGATTTTAACTATATGAATAATTTCATTTATCTGATCATACATTCATTCAATCTCTTCATCATCTGCAGAGCCAGTTGGTCTAAAACTTGTACTACTATGGTAGGTGTTGATTTTGTGACTATGGTGATGCTTTCACTACACTGTTCACAGTAGCTTAGCCACATTCCTATTTTCATATTCATTATTAAGCGTATTCCTGTGTTACCCATGTTTGATTCTGTGTTGATAACCCTGTACTCACCTAACCAGAATTCTTTTTCTTCCTGCCACCACACTTATGTAACTCCTGCTGTGTCTAGTTTCAACTTAACCATTTACAGTTTTAAATTCTCTAACCTACCTAACATTCCACACTCTGACCAGTAGACTGCCCGTTATCTTTTTCCTGATTATCACGTCCACCGGAGTATTCCTTGCCCTGAGATATGAACGGGGGACAATTTTACAACTGGAATTTTTTTACCCAAGATGATGCCATCATCATTAAGTCATATAGTAGAGATTCATGCCCACAGGAAATAATAGAGGCTGTAGTTTCTCATAGCTTTGATGCATTGACTGTATCAGTATAGCAAGGCTATGTTGGCCAATGTTACAAGCCAGACCAGGTAATCATCTAGACTATTGCCTCGGCAGCTACTGAGAAGGCTGCTGCCTCTCTTCAGGAAGCATTGCGTTGCACCTGCAATACTGCTGTCTGTATCACTGAGGTACACACACCTCCCCACCTCTGCAAGGTTTGTGTTTATGTTGATAAGATAGCACTCCACCTAGTCTGTTTTTCACAGACCCAAAAATGCTGAAAACTGCATATAATAGCAAAGGGAACTGTAGAATACTTGCTGAATACTTTGAAGAACTACATAACTGTGATCAACGGAAAGAAAAATTTAATTTCAATATTGTAAACCCAATGCCACCGGACTCAAAGCTGCCAATCATAGAAGAAATAAAAGCAATCATAGCAGACCTTAAAAATATAAAGCACCTGTGGAGGATAATATAGTTGCTGAACTATGGAAGTGTACTAGTGACATGATACAATGTCTGTAAGAAACCCTCCAAAAAATGTGGACAACACACAGCTTACCACCAGAATGGACATCTACACTATAACATGCACTACATAAAAAAGGTAAGAAAACAGATCCTAACAATTGTAGGGAAATCTCCCTCTTACCAGTGACCTATAAGAGAAATACACTGCTTGATATTTTAAAAGAATTGGGACTTGATACTAAAACAACTGAAATAATTAAAGCAACTTTGACAAATACAAAATTGAAAGTAAATTTTAGGTTAGAGCTTTCAAAATCACTTGAAATAAAGGCAGGTGTTTGACAGGGAGATGGTTTGTCACCTTTGGTTTTCAATTGTGTGTTAGAGAAGGTAGTTCAATAATGGAGGAAGACCATCAATGCTAAAGGGATTCAACTAGGAAGAAGTCCAAACAAGATCACTGTCAACTGTTTAGCCTTTGCAGGGGACTTGGCATTGATTACAGATTCGCTAGATAATTCCCTAGAACAAATAAGATAACTGCAAAAACAAGCATCCAAATTAGGACTACAAATATCCTTTGAAAAAACGAAGTTCATGACAAACATCTGTGGGCCCTTAAAAATATTGCAGTTGACAACAATACAATACACAAATCAGATTCCTTTAAATACATAGGAAAGTGGATTACATGCAATGCATAAGAAAAGACAGCTATAGAAACTCGAGTGCACAAAATGGAAAGAGTGTTTAATAAGACCAAAAATGTTATGATAAAAAATCCTTGTCCTGGTACACAAAATTAAGACATTACCAAACAGTGGCCAGACCTGAAGCACTGTATACGGCAGAAGCACTTAAACTAACAAGAAATGGAGACCTTGCGAAACTAGAGAAGGACAAAAGAAGAATTTTAAGGAAAATACTGGGAGCTAAAAGAAATGATAATTCTGAATACAGGCTAAGACCAAACAGAGAGCTATACTTCAAAACTGAAAAATGATGTAATGAGGAAGAGAATACTAGTTTTTGGACATATATTCATAATGGATGACAACAGATTAACCAAGCGAATATTTATATTACTCAGCAGCTACAAATCCAAGTCCGCATGGTTTATAGAGACTGAAAAGGACATGGAAAACACTGGAATTACAGTAGACACAACAGAAAACAGAACACTTTTCAGAAAGGCTGTTCAAAAGGCATAATTTCAGAAGAGAAAGAAAACAACTGGACAAAAGTGGACTCAAGAAGAAAGAGAATAACACTCTAAAAGGATGAAAGAAATTTGCAAACTAAGGAAATCTAATTACAATGAAGAGTATCCAAAGTTGATTCATTGTACCCTCCAAATGGGTTATTCGAAAGAAGAAGAAAAAGAAGAAGAAGAAAGCTGTGGGAGGGGGAGCAGGTGACACATGGCATTAAACTAAAATCTTTGGCTCCTAAATCCAGTGAATTCTTGCTGAAAGTAGCTGAAAAAGAAAAATGTGGTTAATGGAAGGCAGATGCATTAGATTACTTAGATCCATCGTATGATTGGATTATATTGAAAACCAGGTATTAGTTTTCTCAAGTTATCTATTAGAAAATCATTGACAAGCATTAACTTTTCTGCCTGTGGTGGTATTTCAACGAAAGTACTAAAATCTTGTGCTGGCTTGGTAGTACCACCTTTGATTTACTTTTGTAACCAGTTGATTTGTATTTCCTGAAAGATTGAAGTATGCAGAAGTAACACCCCTTTATAAAATTGGAGCTTAGCAAATGATGTTTAGTTGTAGTAGACCCATTTCCCATCATTCCTGTGTTTTCAAAATTTCTTTAGAAGTTAACCCACAATGGAATACTGAACCACTTCCCTGAGAATAACATTTTAACAGTAACTCAGTTTGTCTTTCATAAAGACTTCTCTGCTGAGACAGCAATATATGATGTCACATACCCAGTTCTGGTAGAAACAAGAAAAATTACTGTGTTGGCATTTTCTTTACTCTTCTAAAGATCTAAATTTGTAGCCCATAAAAGTATACTTCTGAAACTAAAATGGTATGTCATTCAAGGCATTGCCTCTGCATTGATGTGGATTGTATCATAGAGCTAAAAACAGACCTTAACATCACAAAATTATTCGTGTGGAGTCAAACTAAATTCAGAATTAGAAAACATTTATTATGGTATCATACTTTGTCCACTCCTATTATTGACCTCAGTAATGATTTACTGGGGACAATAGACAGATCTCCAAAAACTTTGATTTTTCTAATGTTGCTAGCATACTAATATGAGGGCTATTCAGAAAGTAGGGATCATTTTGGCATTAAAAAAATAAAAAATAAATAAAAAAAACTGAGTACAAGAGATACATTTTATTATAGACATCTGAAAGAGCGACTGACATACTACTTTTCCACATAGTCACCAAACACATTGAGACACTTATCATAACAGTGTACAAGCTTTGAAAGGCCTTCATCATAAAATTCTGCTGCCTGAGACTTCAGCCTGGAGTTCCATGTCATCATCAAAGCACTGTGTCGCAAACCAGTTCTTCATCTTGGGAAACAAGTTGAAGTTGCTTGGTGCAAGATCGTGGCTGTAGGGTGGATGAGGGAAAATTTCCCATTTGACTGAATGAAGGAGTTCTTTAGTGTTGTTTGCCATGTGAGGTTGGGCGTTGTTGTACAAAAACAAAATTTTGGATGTCAGCTTTCCTTGGTGTTTGTTTTGAACTGCTTTCTAAGGCTGTGCAAAGTTTGACAGTATCGGGCAGAATTTATGGTTGCTCCACGTTCAAAAAAATCCATAAGAAGCACACCTCGCCTATCCCAAAACACTGGCACCATCAAATTCCTTGCTGACAAGGTTTGCAAACATTTTCTTGGTTTTTGGGGGGGACCTTGTGTGCCCCCACTTCCTGGACTAATTTTGTCTCAGAATTAATGTGTTTCACCGAAGTCTCGTCACTGGTTATGGCTTGATCCAGTAATGAATCACTATGTTTGTGGTAGACCTCCAGAAATGTCAATATTGCCCCCATTCACTGTTCTTTATGGTGGTCTGTAAGCATTTTGGGCACCCAGCTTTTGAGTGAAGGTTTCAAACAACAAAGTCCTTGAAATTTGTGGAAAAGAAAGCAAAGCTGTGTTATTGTGAAGTGACGGTTTTCACGAATCGTTTCATCATCTTTAGCGACAAGATCGTTAGTCACAATGCTCAGGCGTCCACTCTTCTCTTCATCATGAATGTTCGGTTGGCCATTTTTAAACTGAATGCACCATGTGTGGATGGAACATTCACTCATTATGTTGTTTCTGTACACTTTGCACAGTTCATGGTAAATTTCTATAGGTTTTAGGTTTTTTGCCAACAAAAGCCATATCACAGCTCATGCCTCACAACTGGCAGGATTTTCAATTGCTGCGCACATTTAAAATTTGAATATAAAAAAACCAGTTGCACAGCGATGTTCCCATTGTCACGGATGGATGCTGACTGAGCTGACGAGCATGCACAAACCAAATATATGCAATCGGCGTGCACCTAGTGGCATCAGATGGAAAAATTCTCTACTTTCTGAGTAGCCCTCGTAAAAGAGCCAAAGCCCACCCACCTCAGAGATAGCCTGGAGATTAGTGGCACTGGCTTACAGCTGACTTGCAGCGAACAATAGAACCTTTAACCTTACAAATACCTAAGTTGAGCAAGTTCAAGCAAATCAGAATGACTTACAGGTACCTGAAGTAGCAGTCAGATGGATACATTGGATGAGGCTCCATATGTGAAGTTCATAGGCATCTAGATGGGTATAAACTGAGGTGGTAGCAGCACATGGATAAGTCAACCAGAAAAGTCTAATTCATCATGCTTTTCACTTCGAAATCTCTCTCATTGATATGTGTGCGGGATTGCTAGCATAAATTGTGTACTTGCACTCATTAACATACTATGTTATAACCTTTTGTGGCAATGCAGCTAACATCGAAAAAAGTATTCATTCTACAGAAGCATGCTGTAAGAATTTTGTATAAAGTTAATGACTGAATATCTTGCAGAAGCATCTTCAGGCAGGTAGGGATCTTTACAATTATATGGCAATACACTTTGTGATGGTATTTACAGTTACTAACAAGAATGAGTGTAGGATAAACTGTACAACTCACAACAACAATGCTATAAGTAAAAGGTATTAAACAAAGCATAAGCTGTAGATAGAGATACGCTGAATGAAACATGTTTGGCAGTCAGAGAGCAATGCGTGAAGCTTTCAGGGACTATCGCAGCAGAATGTTTTCAAATGATCTTTCACTAAACCCAAAGATATTCTGGTTGTATGTAAAGGCTATTAGTGGCATCAAAGTTAGTATCCAGTCACTCATAGATGAGCTGGAACTGAATTTGAGAGTAGCGAAGTAAAGCAGAAATGCTTAGCTCTGTTTTCAAATTTCCTTTACAAAAGAAAACCCAGGAGTATTGCCTCCAACTTAATTTTTGCACCACTGAAAAGATGAATGAAATAGATATTAGTCTCAGTAGCACTAAGAAACAGCTGAAATTGATAAACTGAACAAAGCCCCTGGGCCCGATGGAATCCTTATCAGAATCTATTCCCATTTCACAGCTGAGCTAACTCCTGTGTTAAGCATAATCTATTGTAGTCCAGTGAAACTGTCAGAAAAAAAGTTTGTATCTTGCAAAAGGTGGGGTAGAAGATTTTATTTTTTAACTCGTTCATATTGTTGGAAAGGTTAGAAAACCAAGTTTTGCCAACAAAATTTGTCTTGGGAAAACTTTCTGCAGCCAAAAAACTTCGAAAATTTCGGACTTTTTTCAGTTTTCTCAAGATATCTCAGTTTCATTTGCTCCTATCGCTTTAACGTCTATTTTCTTTTTTAAAGAGCACAAAATTCTCTACAAATTTGATTCTTACCATTTTTTTCTACTCCCAGTATCTAAGGCACTACAGCGCGTCAAAAAATACCAATTTTTCAAATTTCAAGCAAAGTGGCAAATTACCTAATTTTTGAACACTGTTATTTCAGTTTCTATTTGTGTAGTATCAACATATTACTCATCATGTTATTCAGTGGAATTTACCATCTCACTCTGCTGCAGGGCGAGGACAAACAGCATCATATTCAGTAACTACGAACACATTCACGTCGTATTGCGTGAAGTTTATTTATGTTACAATATGTAATGCGATTGCATGCAGGTGCCGTACATTTTCTACAGTTTATTGACTTTAATGATCAGTTATAAGAAAAAGTATGTAGGAATTGTTCTCTAGCGGACAAAAGCGTATTTATTCTTTGGCAGGCGGAAGGCAATTATCTCTGGTGATTGTTCTCAGTGTGCTGACAGCTATTAGCACACAACAATTAGGGTCCTATGGTTTGGAGTTGCTTCCATTCAGTACATGTTGTGGTGCTGAAAATGAGTATGTCTGACATGAATTTGTGTTTCATTTGCGAAAAAACTGTGGTGAGTGGTGGACGCAATGTGCCGACCGGTGTGGCTTCAGTCTGGAACCGCGTGACCGCTATGGTCGCAGGTTCGAATCCTGCCTCGGGCATGGATGTGTGTGATGTCCTTAGGTTAGTTAGGTTTAACTAGTTCTAAGTTCTAGGGGACTGATGACCATAGATGTTAAATCCCACAGTGCTCAGACCCATTTGAACCATTTGTGAAAAAGAAGGGACTGAGCACACTTATCGATTGTAGTGCTAAATGCAGGGAGTCTGCCCACACCTGTTTTCTGAAAACGCTCAGTGAAGTGATGTTGCATGAAGCATGCCACAAGAAGTACATTAATGAGAGAATGATAGCAGCTAGCCTTCGACATCCTCATGAACCAACAGGCGTGCTACCTCGGTCGCAGGAAAAAGATCAGTTCAATTTCAAAGAGAAATGCTTCTTATTTGCAAAAGGGAATTCTGATGACTTTTTAACCAAGCAGTTAAGATTGCCATATGCTAAAGGAAATTTTGTTTACAAAGTAATGAAATTGGAAGTGCAACCGACAGTATCAGAACAGGCTAAACGACGTGGTGATGAATTTGGTCAACAAGTGATAGAGCGGATTCAAAATGTAAATGATTTGGTTGCTGCAGATGGGTGATACCACAGATTTTGCTACAGAAAGTTCTTTCTCCGTGTTTCAGCTACTGGACAGAATCTAGGTTACCGACCTGCAACACAAGTAGATGAAGACATGGAGGCTATATTTGCCTACCTGGAAACCAATATGGAAGAATGTCAGTTTTCTATGGACGATCTGTTAGTGCAAATACCCACATCACCTCGTCCTGATATTCGAACTGTCAAGGCTCGCCTTATCCAGAAATATGGTGACGATGTGGTGATAGCTGAAACAGCTTCAAAGCCAGGCACAAGAAGATGTTGACGTTATGATTGTAACATCTGCCATTTCAAGAACCAAAGATTTTGGAAGTGTTGTCATTGTAGGAGAAGATGTTGACCTGCTTTTGCTCATGACCGGTTAGGGGCAAGGCATTGAAAACTTATTTTTCTTAAAGCCAGGAAGAGGAAATGCAGAAGACAAGTGGTTTTCCACTGCATCTTACAAGTCTGACAGTGAATATATTCTGTTCACTCACGCCTTTAGCGGATGAGATGCAACATTCGCTTTTTTTGGTCAAGGAAAAACTAAGTGCTACAATACTGTTGCGAAAAATGAACACCTAACCTCAGTGCTTTGCACCTTCAATAAACCACATGCTACCTGTGAAGAAACAGCAGGAGAACAGGTTACTATCGCATTGTATAGTGGAGGTGTCAGCAGTTCCCACACACTAGACCATTTGCGGTACTAGCTATTCACCAAGTCTGCCACAAAAAGCAAACTGAATCTTTCATGGTTGCCACCTACACAAGATGCTGCATAACATCATTCGTTGCGGACTTACCAACAAGTCCAAAGTTGGATGGGAAACTGGAAACCTCCTGAGAAATGGGGCTGGAATCACAGTTACCACGGTCCAATACCATTATAATGAGCCAAGATCCAGCACCTGAAGCACTTCTTCACATTGTTTCATGCTCGCGCAAGCTGAACTGTGGTGGAGCATGGTCCTGCAGAAAAGCGGGTTTAAAATGTTCTTCAATTTGCAAGAAATGTATTGGGGTCAAGTGTGAAAACGTGCCAAAATTTTTATATGAAGACAGTGAAGCAGATGTTATGGAGGATGTTGAGGAAACCGCTGACGAAATCAACGAACTTGCTGAGGCTGACTCGCTGTTTAAATAATCTGGGATCAACTCTATGTACAGACCCTGAATCCGTAACTCAAAACATTGGAAGTGATGCTCATATCTGTCTCTAAAGTGCGATATTACAAGTATTACACACCCAGAACTGTCAACATTTTTTAGTAACTGACAGTGCATTTTAATTGTAATAAAGCTACTTATTTTTAATGTCAACTGTGTGGCCTTTTTACAAAAGAATAATTACCTACCTAATTAGGTTGTTTTTTTATTTATAGTTTTACAAATACCAGGGCTGAGGTGGCCCATAGTGAACTTCAGGTAGTGATATAAGAATCACAATAGTTGGTTGCCCAGCAATCCTCATGTTACATACAGAGAAATTGAATAACTGAAAGTGAGGTGGTAAATTCCAATATATAGCATGATGTATAATGTATTTATGCTACACAAAGAGAAACTGAGAAAATAGTGTTCAAAAATAAGGTATCTTGCCACAATGATCAAAATTTGAAAAATTGGTATTTTTTGACGTGCTGTAGCGCCGTGGAGACTGGGAGTAGAAAAAAATGGTAAGAATAAAATTTGTAGAGAATTTTGTGCTCTTGAAAAAATAAAACAGACGTTAAAGCGATAGGAGCAAATGAAACGGAGATCTTTTGAAAAAACTGAAGAAAGTCCAAAATTTTCGAAGTTTTTTGACTGAAGAAAGTTTTCCCAAGAGAAATTTTGTTGGCAAAACTTGGTTTTGTAACGTTTCCAACAATATGAATGAATTAAAAAAATAAAATCTTCTACCCCACCTTTTGCAAGGTATATCTGCAATTTGACTGGACTATTGTAGATCTCTTGAACAAAAACTTGTGCCCAGTAGTTGGAAGAAAGAATACGTCAAACCTGTCTACAAGAAAGGTACCAGAAGTCACTCACAAAACTATTACACCATATCTTTGACATCCATTTCGTGCAGAATCTTAGAACACATTCTGAGCTCAAACATAATGAGGTATCTCAAACAGAATGACATCTTCCATGCCAACCAGCATGGATGTTGAAAATGTAGAGGATGTGAAACCCAACTTGTACTTTACTCACATGACATCTCAGAAGCCATTGATCAAGGCAGTCAGATATGTGCAGTAGTTCTTGATTTCTGAAAAGCACTTAACTCAGTACCACATGTACACTTATTATCAGAAGTACGATCATGTGGGGTATCAGACAAAATGTGTGACTGGATTGAGGATTTCTTGGTAAGGAGGATGCAGCATGGATGAAGAGTCACTGACAGATGTAGGAGTAACTTTGGTTGTCCCCCAGGTTAGTGTGATTGGTCCCTTGCTGCTGATGTTGTACATTAATAAACTTGCAGCCAATGTTAATTGCAGGTAATGCAGTTATCTACAATGAAATACAGACCGAATGAAGCTGTGCAAATATTCCATCAGAGTTTGATAAGATTTCAAACTGGTGCAGTGATTGGCATCTTGCTTTAAATGTTCAAAATGAACAAAAAAACATAGTATCCTATGAATATAATATTAGTGAGTCACAGTTAGAGTCAGTAAAGTCATAAAAATACTTGTGTGTAACACTTAGTGGGAATACAAAGTGGAATGATTACGTAGGCTCAGTCACAGGTAAAGCAGGTAGCAAACTTTGGTGTATTGGTAGAATACTGTGGAAATGCAATCATTGTGAAAAGGAGATTGCTTACAAATCACTCATACTACTCATGCTAGAATGTTGCTCAAGTGTGTGGGACTCGTACCAAATAAGACTGGCAGAGGCTAATTGAAGGCATACAGAGAAGGGCAGTGTGAATGGTCGCAAGTTTCTTTGACCTGTGGGAGAGTGTCATTGAGATGTTGAAGGACTGTACTGGCAGGCTCTTGGAAACAGACAGAAACTGTTGCAAGAAAGTATGAAATTTCAAGAACTGGCTTTAAACAATGAGTCTAGGAATATGCTGGAATCTCCTACGTATTACTCATATAGAGATCATGTGGATAAGCATATATTAATTACAGTACACACAGAGGCATTTATCAACCATTTTTCACACACTCTGTATGTTAGTGGAAAGGGAAAAAGCACTGATACCGAGTACAGTGGGATGTACACTCTGCCATGCTTTTCACAATGGTTCGCAGAGTGTAGTTGCAGATGTAGAAAAAAATTTCCATGTAGACAGTTCATCACTATCTAGGGTTGGCAACGGAGTCTTATATTCTGATGCAAACGTCTTTAACATGTTGCTGGTGGGCATCGGACAAGAAATCAAAAATTCCCAGATACTCAAAATTAAGTATAAGAATGCTTTATTAGTCACTCCATCCACAATTTATCAGAATATTTAAACTTAGGTTCTACATAATTCTAATGTTTCTATTAAACACATTTTGATTTTTCCAATATATAAACAAAAGTGATAAGTGTAAACTTTGTAAACTTATATAAATGCTTTGTTTACAAAGATAATAAAAGCAGATCAGTAGTAGAAGAAGGCTCTTCATGGTGGCATTCTGTCTCTTTCTCCCCAGTGTAATTTCTTACTTCTAATATACACAGATAATTTAGAAGTAATTCCCATACATTGTCTGTTGAGTCGATTGACACAAGTCAGAATTTGATATTGCTGTACTCTCCTGTACTTGCCTGCAGTGGTTGCTTATGCCCATTAATGTGCAATCTGACTGATTCCTCATCTGAAGGTTCTCTTTCATGGTGGGTTTTACAGATTGTAAATAAATACATTAAATACCAGCTCAGGCAGAAAATAATACTGACATTTATAAAATTAATTAATTAACAAAATATATCTCTTTATTCTTCAGTCTTTTATTAGCAGTTAAACAGTCTTTCAGTTTGCCTGTGTGTCTTTTTGATTTGTAATCTAACAATAATATGTAGTTCATATACAAGAAAATATAATTTTCAATTGCATATCAAAATCCGCAAATATTACATGCGATTATATTTTTGTCTTCTATGAACTGTGGTGGAAAAAAATTCAAACATTTGCTATGTTCCGAAGATAGTATGGATCACTGTTGTGGAAATAACACTCATGCAGAGCTTGTGATTTTCAGTGCAGTCATCACATTTATCATATGTCCATGGGCAGGTTAGTATATTCCATTTACACTGAATTTTTTTCTGCTAGAGGTGAAAGAATGTGTGATAAGAGAACTGTACTAAATTCTTTGAGGGGGCTGAAGATACCCTGAAGCAAGCTATTTGCGAGTACCATCTGTGATTTGCTGTTGATTCCTTGGGGGTTACTCAAGTAAAGTAATAGTATAATAATGTCAAATTTGACAGCTAATTGATTAGCAGTACTGGCTATTGGAAGGCATTCAACAATCTGCCATCAATGTTATTAAAAAATGAAACTTTGTTGCCAAGGAACTGTCAGTTCACTAGATAGTTGCTAATGATGTTAAGATCAGTATGTTGTGTGCACTTGAATATTTAGCAGAAATTTTAACCAAGTATAGAGTGATAGTTAAATAAGTATCCACACATTTCCCATTAAAATGTAGGAAGTTAATGAAAAATATAAGCACATGAGAGAGCTCAGTTTTTGTTTGCTGGTTACGTGTTTGACAAACCTGGTGTTCCTGAGCTGTGGGTGGTTAGTGCTGCTAGTCCTCTATAACTCTAGGGCCTGTGCAAGCTTCAACAACCACTGTTTGATATGGGGGTTAAACATACTGTATGATAGAGAAGGGGTTGCTTGGCTTAATGGCCTGGATCGTGAATATATATATATATATATATATATATATATATATATATATATATATATATATATATATATATATAAAAAACAGAAAGA
Source organism: Schistocerca gregaria (assembly GCF_023897955.1). Lineage (NCBI taxonomy): Eukaryota > Metazoa > Arthropoda > Insecta > Orthoptera > Acrididae > Schistocerca > Schistocerca gregaria. The sequence continues at coordinate 301,335,789 of NC_064920.1, read as the reverse complement.
AACTTCCACATGGGAAAAATATATTAAAAACAAAGATTCCAAGACTTACCAAGCGGGAAAGCGCCGGCAGACAGGCACATGAACAAAACACACAAACACACACACAGAATTACGAGCTTTCGCAACTGGCAGTTGCTTCGTCAGGAAAGAGGGAAGGAAAGGGAAAAATGAAAGGATGTGGGTTTTAAGGGAGAGGGTAAGGAGTCATTCCAATCCCGGGAGCAGAAAGACTTCCCTTAGGGGAAAAAAAGGACAGGTGTACACTAGCACACACACACACACATATCCATCCGCACATACACAGACACAAGCAGACATATTTAAAGGCCAATATATATATATATATATATATATAAACAACTGCCTCAAAGTGAGGAACTGCCGATGCAGTTGGCTGCTGCTGCGGTGAAACAGTCATTAGCAAGCAAATTCCACTGTACCTCATTTTTATAAGGCTTACCCAGGTAAGTGGGGCTCTATGTAAGTGGACTTTTAAATCCCTTGCTGCTTGTGGAACTACCATGACAAATTCACTACAAATACTGCTTCCAATGGAATGTGCGTATCATCTCAGAGTAGTGACACCCACTCCACAAAAAGTGCTCTAGATAAGCTCAGTGCAAAAAAGATGCCTATTTGTAACAGAATGTGTTTCTGCACATTAAAATATGTCAAACATTTAAAGGAATGTCACAATACTGTTGGAAACTGCCACACTGTGTTAGGTGGAACAATTACAGAAAAGTGAAAGGTCTTGTGACTGAATTACACACATTCTTGATTTATGCAAGGATGTTCTATTATGCTAGGATATTAAAGTGAGTAAACTGTGAACTAGAAAAAGACAGCTTCATTTATTGTGACCTTCAGTTCTCAAATGCTGCCTGAGAACATTACTGAAGAATTCCTCTTCCTGAAACTGAGGCCATGTGCCCCAAGTCCAATGAGCTCTTACAAGTGTCAGCACTATGGTCACACCACCATAGTAAGCAATGGATGGACAATTTGTGGAAAATGTGGCCAAACTGCACATGAAGAACAGAACACCTGTACAAGGTGAGGTCAAAAAGTAACAGGGATTTTTTAATCTCACGAGCTTAATACATTCAATTTTCGAAATTATTTATCATCTTGTTGGTACATGCTCCTGATTTTCATTTTCTGAATGAAGTCAACTTCTAAAAATTATAACGGGAGAGGAAACATGGGTATATGGGTATGATGAAAAAACCAAGGTTCAACTGTCCCAGTGCAAAGTGCCTAAAGAGCCAATACTGAAAAAAATTTGGTCACATGTGAAGGTTGTTTTTTTGGCAAACTTACTTATTAAATTATCCATAGCTGAAGATTATTTTAGTTTTAATTTCGAAAAACTTCTTTCAGCCGTTACAGAAAGAGTCAAAAATAGGACACATGCTGTTATTACTTCCGGAAAACTGAATGCAAGGCTACTGGATTTAATCAGTACTAATTCAGTGAGTTCCTCAATTAAATGGATTTTCTGAATTCTAGGTTTCAAGCAAATTTTCAGAGAAATTAATTGTCCATACCATCTAATGACATGTCTTTACTGTATCCAGCAGTCAGTTTTCCTTCTTCCTTTTTTATTATTTCATTTGTAAATGATAAGTGTTTCTCCTGTTGTAACACTTCGAATGTATTCCTAAGGTCATAGGGGCTCTGAAATCTTTTTTCAGTTTGAAAAATTAATGTATCTAAACAGTAATAGTACACATTGGCTTGGAAGCATGATTCCTGGTCTGAAATTCTCTCTTCTTCTATTTCCCCCAAACCTCTGGCAGATAATGTGCTCCAGATGAATCTAAAAATAAAATCAGCAAAATTAATATTGGGAATTTTTGGAAATTATTCAAAACTGTTGGATTAAAAATGTTAATTAAACAAATTTTTAATTTTTAAATTAATCTTTAATGTTTAAACCAGGCCCGGTAAACTCAAAATTGTTTCACGGCTATATTCTATACTTTGCTCAGTCTTAAGATCGTTGTGGTGTCCGGGGTGCGAGGCCCCTAAGGAATTCACACACATTTTAACATTTTGGAAGTTTCTTTGCAAAGTCATTGATATTTGTATGTGGCACATTTTTCTACCACAGTATATGACGTTAAAGAGATCCAGTTCTAATTCAGATATTTCATGAGTAAGAGAAGACTTGACATTTACAATACAGTCTTATTAAACTTACACGATCTTGTTACTTGCCCTTGAGGCATTGAAAAAGTAATAGATAATGTGCCAGGAAAACATTCCCCACATATCTATTAATATTAGAAAAACAACTTAGCACTCAAGAAAGCGATAATAACAATAAAACATACACGGCGATGGCATAACTGATACTGCAGCCCAACACAAATGATCGCTGCATAGATTGGCTGATGTTTCAAAGTAGCACGAAAAGTTCTAAGCTTCGTTCTTAATATAGAGGGAGCATCAAAATGTGAATAAAATAGTGGAGCTGGAACATGCCAGAATGGCGTTTCAGCACCTCTGAGGGAAGATTTTGTGGAACTGAGTGGACTAAGTCCACACCGGAGACTGAAAATAGTACTCTTATTTTAAAATGTAAAGTAAAATGGAATGCTTCATTGTGCAGGTATCGGTGAACATAACAATGATTGGCCTGTGAGTTACGTAAATGTGTAGCGGTTTGTTTGCAAAAAACATTCCAAATGAATACCAATTTGCAGTAGCTGCAAAACTGCAATGTGCTCTTCCCATTTGTAATCCTCTGTGATTTTGACGTATATTGAAAAATATTTCTGTTTGTTCATGTTACATTTTTGCAAAGTGTTACTTATGTACATACCCACAGTGTTTCTTCTCTTTTTCGATATAAAATATTCTGTTCCTTTCTTCGGTGAGCTATTTTTTCATACTCTCCAATTGTCGCAAATTAATGATGTAATTAATACTGTGTAAGCACATTGACTTATAGTGTTCTCCAAAGTGCCTTAAGATTAGAAACAAATATTTGCACCAGCTCTAAGACAAAATTAATGGTCTTGGGGAATATTTAATCAGCAAAGTCAACAATCGAACATTCCATTCTGGAATTTATATCGCTGATTCAGACGTTTTTGTCTAACCTATAATCTATAAATTTATTAATCATATTCCAGAAATTTGATTATTGTCCTTACTTTTGAGGGCGAGTTAAATGAAAACCTTAAATTTGTAATAACAGATCGAAATTTCGTGCCTTTATCCTGTAAGATGCTAAGCGTGCTTCAAACAGCATGCAGAATGGCTTGTAGGTAGCAGCATATTGCATATGGACACATACTGTTACAGTACCAGTATAAAGATGGCTGCCCCACTTGCGACTTGCACCAGGGAAGAACAGCATTCCATTATTCAGTTTTTGTGCAGTTGAAACGCATTGAAATTCATCGACGAATGAAGGTTCAGTACGGTGATGCATGTTTGTCACAGCAGCAAGTCTACAAATGGAGTATGAAGTTCGCAAATGGTGTGACTTCAGTATAGATGCTCCTCGTCCAGGTCAGGCACAATGAGTTGTGGCTCCAGAGAACATTGCAGCGATTGAAACCATAGTGAAGGAAAACTGCCGAGTGACACTGAATGACATTGCAACATGTTTACAGATTAGTCATGGGTCAGCACACCACATTGTACATGATGTGCTCCAGTTTCACAAAGTGTGTGCAAGATGGGTGCCATGGCAGCTGACTCCTGAAATGAGAGAACAGCATGTTGGTGCTTGTGAAGAACTGCTTCGGCGCTTGGAACGAGAGGGTGATGGCTTCTGTGCAAGAATCGTTACTGGGGACGAAACATGGGTTCACTACCACCAACCGGAAACGAGTGTTTTCCTCATCCATCATACTCACCAGACCTTGCTCCAAGTGATTGCCATATGTTCAAACATGCAATGGGAGGAAAGAAGGTCCGTTCTGATGAAGAGGTACGCCACACGGTGCACGAGTGGTTGCACGGACTACCAAAAGAATTTTTTTCTAAAGTAATTTATGCACATTGTAAGCGCTGGAGGACTTGCATTGAGAGTGGTCAAAATTAAGTTGAAAAGTGATATGGCTTTATACCACTTCTGCACAATAAATAACATTTTTTAAAAATATTTAAGGTTTTCATTTGACTCACCCTCATATAACGAATTTTCCATTGGGCCAGTTCTCCCAAGGAACTATTTTCTTTTGCTATCGGAGGTATTACCTCTTATTTTGTTTTCATTATGCTTGACAAACCACAAATATCTGTAAAACATACTTTTATAGCCTTTGACTAAATGAACCGTACACGCTGATAATCGGGCTCTTGACCTACAGTACATTATAAACAAGTCAACAATGGGTAGTAAGCTGTGTTGTTACATCTCCTGCATTTATTTTGGAAAAAGTTTGTGTTGAAATGAAATCTGATTCCCCTGGGGACTGAAAAAGAGTTCATAATTTGCCTTAACTGAAATTCGTGCTAACTGATTAAATTTTCTTCGACTAGACGATAGACATAGCTGCAACTTTTCGCACGCTGCTGCACTCGAGTGAAACCCTATGGTTTCTTACCATAATTCAAATAAAATTACTTATGTTGTACATTTCCGTCATAACATCTAATAATACGTATTAGTCCTACGTTACACAGTGTAGGTCGCTACATAACACGGCCTAAATTATAAATAAGAAATGTTGTTTCTGTGGAGATAAGTTTTTAGTGCTTACCATTGCAAAGTAAATGACTCACAAAATCTAATTCATGAAACAATGGAGAAATTTCCTGATAACTTCCTCCTTCTTCTGTTAATTTCTTCTTTTCATAGCTCCACCGGGTAATCACTATTTCTTTCACAATTAAACTTATTAACGAACAAACAGCGTAATTACAGTTGTCAGCTGATGTGTGCCCCGGGAAATGTGAGACGTTCAGTGTGTCAACATTTAGACACCCGGTAAATTAAGGATTTAGGGTACGTTCTAAGACATAAGTGTTCACCCTGAGTGAGATTGATGAAAAAAATTTACGAAATTTTACTAACACATGTCAGGGCCCATGAAAACTGAATTATGCATAAATATAAAACAAAAATAAATATAAAGTCTCGTATCTGGCATATACATGTCGTATGTGTCATAGGAAAATCGCAGGAACACATTCTCATAAACATATATATCAAAAAAGTCTTACGTCACCTCGGTTCCGAGAGTTACGGAACATGTACAGAAAATTGGAATAGAGATCAACATAAACATCATTTCCGCCATTTTTATTGCTCATGAAAACCACACATTGCATGTTGTACCACCATACAGCAAGTCCTTCAGAGGTGGCAGTCCAGATTGCTGTATACACCGGTACCTCTAATACCCAGTAGCATGTCCTCTTGCATTTGATGCATGCCTGTATTCATTGTGGCCTACTATCCACAAGTTCATCAAGGCACTGTTGGTCCAGATTGCCCCACTCCTCACTGGCAATTCATTATGGATCCCTCAGAATGCTTGGTGCGTCCATTGTCCATAAACAGCTGTTTTCAATCTAGCCCAGGCGTGTTCGATAGGGTTCATGTCTGGAGAATATGCTGGCCACTCTAGTCGAGTGATGTCGTTATCCTGGAGGAAGTCATTCACAAGATGTGCACGATGGGGGCGCAAATTGTCCATGTAGATGAATGTCTCACCAATATCCTGCCGTTATAGTTTCACTATTGATCGGAGGATGACATTCATGTATCGTACAGCTGTTACAGCGCCTTCCATGGTGACCAGCGGCGTACGTTGGCCCCACATAATGCCACCCCAAAACAGCAGGGAACCTCAACCTTCCTGCACTTGCTGGAAAGTGTGTCTAAGGCTTTCAGCCTGACCAGGTTGCCTCAAAACACATCTCTGCCAATTGTCTAGTTGAAGGCGTATGTGACACTCATCAGTGAAGAGAATGTGATGCCAACCCTGAGCGGTCCATTTGGCATATTGTTGGGCCTATCTGTACTGCACTGCATGGTGTCGTGGTTGCAAAGATGGATCTGGCCATGGATGTCAGGAGTGAAGTTGCACATCATGCAACGTATTGCACACAGTTTGAGACATAACACGGCATCCTGTGGCTGCACGAAAAGCATTATTCAACTTGGTGGTGTTGCTGTCAGAGTTCCTCCGAGCCGTAATCCGTAGTTAGTGGTCAACCACTGCAGTAGTAGCCCTTGGGCGGCCTGAGCGAGGCACATCATCAAAATTTCCTGTCTCTCTTTATCTCCTCCATCTCTGAACAACATCGCTTTCGTTCACTCTGAGACACCTGGATACTTCCATTGTTGAGAGTCAAACTGTGGTATTGACCATCTAGCCATGGTTGAACTACAGACAACATGAGACATGTACCACCTTCATGGTGGAATGACTGGAACTGATCAGCTGTCGGACTCCCTCCGTCTAATAGGCGCTGCTCATGCATGCATGGTTGTTTACATCTTTGGGTGGGTTTAGTGACATCTCTGAACAGTCCAGGAACTGTGTCTATGATACAATATCCACAGTCAACGTATGTCTTCATAAGTTCTGGGGACCGGGATGATGCAAAACTTTTTTTGATGTGTGTAGGAAGCACCTTAGTCACGGTCGGTATGGATTCATTGAAAACCTGACTCTGCAGGAGGTGGTTATGCAACAGGCTTTCCTCACAGGCACCACCTAGGAGGTATTTTTTTCTGCCATGAGTAGGGCTGTAATACTTCATGTAGATCTCACAAAGCACGTATCCTTGAACCACTACACATGCGGAGGTTTTGGGGTATCTTCCAGGCCCTTCCTATCACCACTTTATTTTAAATATGGAGCTGACAGCATCCTATCAGATTATTGTACACAAGAGAATGGTATCCCTCAAAGTAGTTTTTTAAGCATGACCCATCCTCCTTTTAATAGTTATTAACCCACTGACATCATATTTAAATAGCCAGCTTATTCATGTACGAATTTTCAGTTTTCTGTTCTTCCTGCAGCCTCTCATATGACAGTTGTGACTACTTGCTAAGAGGCTGGAGAAATGGACAGATGATATAGGTTTCTAATTTCCACCAAAAAATTCTGTGTGTTCATTTTGGCTGTTCTGGAAGGGTTTTTAATCTATCAGAAATTACAATGAGAGACACCATAGTAAATTTTAAAGGTTTGGTGAGTTAAATGTGCCTCATACTGATGAAAAACTAAGTTGGTTACCACACCTAATAGATCTATTAGCAAGATCTCACAAAGCACTTATCGTTTTGTAGTGTATGAGCCACATGAAGTGGGTAACAGAGATTTCATGTTTGCTCCAATTTTATAGAGTCTCTGTACGATTCTGTCTTGCTTATGATTATACAGTGTTTGGATCTGTACAGCCATTATTCTTGAAAATTCTCAATTTGGTTTACTATGAGGGAATCAGTCTGGCCACATGGAAATTTAGGACATTCCTATCCCCTGCATTTGTGGTGAGACTGCAAAACCACCATTTAAAATCTCATGACTATTCCTCATGGTTCAACAAACATATACAATCTCTTCCCTCCAACAGTCACCTGTACACCATATTGTAGATCACCAATCCATGGATCAACTTTTTAATAATTGTGTTAGAGCAACAATGCTCTTTGGGATTCCTGCTAGTTCCAACCTTTTAGAGACTCGTATGGTAAAAGTCTTTTTAAAGAAGACACATCTAGTGTTCTTTTTAAATAATTTTAGTAATATTTTAATCAAGCGCCATGATTCTGTTGCAGTGTACACTGCTGGGGCCAGCAGGGGCATTATCTTGGCTTCTCAGTTTTCCTTGTTCATGTCCTTAGAATACATCTACCACGCAAATTTTCGATGTACTGTGCAGAATGTATGTGTTCCTGAAGGCTCTGGAGCAGATGAGGTTTGATGATGGAGGGAAGAGCTGCTTCATGTGCATGAAATCCCTCAATGCCCTCCAGATGATTCAGGACTGCCTACATGTCCATGACTGGAGAAAGAAATTATTCTTCTTCTGGGTACCAGGAAATGTCAGAATCCAGGGAAATGAGGATATTGATATTGCACCCAAGCCTGACCAATGGCTTCTTGTTCCAGTGGGAGGACCAACCAGTTTTTGGAGCTTGTCGAATGTGTTTTATATTTGAATGACAGATCAACAGTAAATTTTTGTGGAGACCTCCTCTATGTTTTAGCAGCCACCCACATTTATAATTATGTGTTATGGCCCTGTAATATCTTTACCTTGAGCTCTTACTTTTATGTACTAATGTACTGTTAAAGAACTGAGAAATGAAAGGGTTTTGTAGTGTGTGTTTGTGCGTGTGTCCCACAGAGATGTTTTAGCAAGTATTTTATCCTTCCATTCTACAATCTTTTATCATCTTATTCATTTTAGCCACATTATCTCCTCAAGCTTTGATATGTGTGCGAGAGATGTCATGTGCACAGATAGTTCTATCATCATCATCATAATCTAATATTAGTTAAATTAGCATTTTAATGATTACATGTTTAAATGTAAAAGGATCTGAGTGTCACCCTGTTGTCGTCATCGTCGTTGTCGTTGTCTTCAGTCTGGAGACAGGTTTGATGCAGCTCTCCATGCTACTCTCTGCTATGAGAGCCTCTTCATCTCTGAATGACTACTGCAACCTACAACCTTTTGAACCTACTTGCTGTATTCATCTCTTCATCTCTCTCTACAATTTTTGTTCCCCACAATTCCCTCCAGTATAAATTTGTGATCCCATGATGTCACACGTGTTCTGTCAACCAGTCCCTTCTTTTAGTCAGGCTGTGCTACAAATTTCATTTCTCCTCAGTGCTATTCAGTACCTGCTCATGAATTACATGGTCTACCCCTCTAATCTTTGGCATTCTTATGTGTCACCACATTTCAAAAACTTCTCTTCTCTTCTTGTGTGAACTGCTTATTGTCCACATTTCTCTTCCAAATACAGAGCTATACTCTAATTAAATATGTTGAGAAAAACCCTTTTAACACACAAATTTATTATTACTACTATTATTTACATTTTATGGTCTTCATTGGACCACTTTAGCCAACTTTATACAAAGAATTTTTCAGTTTACTGTCAGTCCAGTACTTCTTCATTCTCTTGAATCTCATTCTTCTTCCTCCATCAGGAATCACCCTTCCTATTGTCTGTTTGTTGATTCTCTTTTGCAATCTGGTTTGTTTGTCTGTGAGTTTCCTGTTTTTGTCAGTTTTGTTACTTAGGTCTTTCAGTGTAATCTGTAGCTCATCCATATCTTCCTTGATTTCTGAAATCCACTTAATGTTGCACTTACTATTCCACAATTTTCTATTATTCTCCTGATGATCCTCTTCTCTGGTGTTCTAATTAGATGTACAAAAAATGAAATGTATTTCTTCCTGATTGTACTCATTACCGGTTCTATTTCCTTGTAGATTGTTTCATTTGTAGCTACTCTCCAGTGTCCATCTTTCTGGTATGATTTGTTGACCCATGTTCTGATGATTCTTCTCACTATTTTGAGTATTTTGTCTATTTGTGCAGTGTTATTTGTTTTGAAGATGGTTTCATTCACATATATTATTTCTGGTTGAGTGGCTGTTCTGTAGTGTTTCAATTTTGTTGCTATTGACAGGCTCTTTTTGTTGTAGGTGTTCTTAGTGATATATCATGCTCTAGTCAATTTGTTTACTCTGTTATGCCATGTTGGCTTTTCATTAAGGTTATGTGTTATGATTTCTCCCAGGTATTTAAATTTATCTGCAATTTTGATTTCTTGGTTTCCTATGGCAATTTTGTTTATGAGCGGTGGGTCAGTTAACGTGATGTCTGTGCTATTTCCTGTAGTGAGATAACTTGTTGTTTGGTTTCCTGAATACTGTCGGACAAGACAGCAAGGTCATCAGCAAATCTTAGACAATTTAATCTTATGTTGTGTTTGGGCCTTCCAATTTGGATGTTCTTTGGGTTAGTCTTGTGCCATTCCGTCATTATGTATGCTAAAGCACAGTTGAACAGCAGGAGTGCCAAGCAATCACCTTGTCTCAAACCTGTTTTATGATGAATGGGTCAGTGTGTTCCCCCCTGAACTTGACTTTTGATTCAGTGTTGGTTAAGGTGAGTTCTATCAATTTCTTTAATTTTGTATGAAGCTCGAAATTTCTTAAGATTTTTAACATTGAAGTTCTATGAATGCAATCGTATGCTTTTTTGAAGTCCATGAAGGATGTTGTATGCTTTTTTAAAGTACACGAAGGTTATTACAACAGATTTATTTCATTTCTCGTAATATGCTATGGCTAATTTTAAAATGATGATCTGTTCCGCACAGCTTCTCCAAGGTCTGAAGCCTCCTTGATATTCACCTAATTCTTCCTCTAGTTGCTCTTTGGTCCTCTTGTATAGGATTCTGGAGAAAATCTTGTATGTGCAGTCTAAGACAGAAATACCTCTGTAATTATCTGTGTTGCTTTTATCTCCTTTTTTGTGGAATGAGTGGATTATGGCTGTGGCCCAATGTTCAGGAAACTTTTCTGTTATCCAGATTTTTGTTAGGGCTATGTGTAAGGATGTTCAAACTGTATCATTGACATATTTCCATGTTTCTGCAAAAACTTGGTCTTCTCCACATGCCTTACAATTTTTCGTTTCTCCGAGTGCTGTTACCACTTCTTGATTGTTGGAGGATTTATGAGAGAAGGTGCAGTCTTGATGGAAGTGTCTGTATTAATTACTACAAGTTCCTGGGGTTCTTCACAATTCAAAAGTTTACTAAATGCTTTTACCATGGTTTCAGCATTAATGTGGGAGGGTCAAATTTTTGTAATTGTCTTCCAAACATTTTGTGAAAGTCTCTGGAATTGGTTTTGTGGTAATTTTCTTCTGTTTAGTCGATTGGATCTTTCTGTGAGTGTCTCTTGGTTTGCCTCACAATTTGTGTGAATTTTTTCCTGACATTTTTGAGGTTGGCTGCTTTTTCATCTAAACTAGATGTTAACAAATTTCCCTTCTTCAGAAACACTTTTCTTTCCATTATCAGTTCGCATTTTATATACTCTCTACTTTGGCTATCATCAGTTAATGTACTAGCCAGATAGCAAAACTTATCTACTGCATTTAGTGCTTCATTTCTTAATCTAATTCCCTGAGTGTCACTCAGCTACATTCCATTGCCCTCATTTTGCTTTTGTTGATGTTCATCTCAAATATTCCTGTTAGAAACTGTCCATTCTATTCAACTGCCCTTCCAAGTCCTTTGCCAGAATTACAGTGTCATTTACAAACCTCAACGATTTTATTTCTTCTCCTTGAATTTTAATTTTTTCTCCAAATTTTTCTTTTATTTCCCTCACTGCTTGCTCAGTGTATAGATTGAATAACATCGGGATAGGCTACGACCTTTTTCTCACTCCGTTCTCAATCACTGCTTCTCTTTCATGCCCCTCAACTCCTATAACTGCTATCAGATTTTCGTACAAGTTATAACTACCCTTTGCTCCCTGTATTTTACCCCTGATACCTTCAGGATTTCAAAGAGTATGTTACAATCAACATTGTCAAAAGCTTTTTCTATCAAAAAGGGATGCATAATGCTGCTGCTAAAAGTATTGATCACTTATTGGAGGCCACAAAATTCCTGACAGAAAGCAAAGTAAAATTTGGAAACAAGCTGAAAAAGTTTCTGAATGACAAGTCTTTCTGTTCTGTACAAGTATTTCTGTTACTGTAATGTGTGATAGGTGGTGGATAGGAATTACTAACTTACATCTCTAGTAAAAAAAAGAATAAAAAAAAAAGAACTTACAAATGTTCAGAATTTATCAGTATGTAGAAATTAATTTGCGATGTGAATGTAAAATGACTCGTTCCACATAATTATAATTTATCTTCCAAAATGACCCATGGAACATGAAACTAACTAACTGAAACATAGGTTTGCCTTTCCTTAAACTATACCCTAAGAGAAATCGTATGGTCAGTATTGCCTTGTGCATTCCTAAATTCCTCCAGAATCCAAATTGATTTTCTCCTAGGCGACTTCTACTAATGTTTCCATTCTTCTTTAAAGAATTCATGTTAGTATTTTGCAAGCATGTCTTATTAAACTGATAGTTTGATAACATTCACTCCTGTCAGCACCTGCTTTCTTTGGAACTGGAATTATTACATTCTTCTTGACGTCTGAGGTTATTTCAGCTGTAACAATATTATGAGAACGAAAGTTGCTACTCACCATATAGTGGAGATGCTGAGTCACAGATAGGCACAACAAAAAGATTTTCACACTTTAAGCTTTTGGCCAATGGCCTTTGTCAACAATAGACACAAACACACACACACACACACACACACACACACACACACACACACACACACACACACACACACACACACACGAAAATGCAACTCTCACACATGACTGCAGTCTCAGGCAACTGAAACCACACTGCGAGCAACAGCACCAGTGCGTGATGGGAGTGGTGACTGGGTGGGGAAAAGGAGGATGCTGAGTTGAGGAAGGGGAGGGATAGTATGGCAGGGATGGCAGACAGTGAAGTGCTGCAGGTTGGCATTTTGGGCAGCGAGCCGGGGAGACATGGAGTGTGGTTGGAGGGGTGGGGGGGGGGGGGGGGAGCAATGGAAAAGGAGAGAAATAGAGAGGACTAAATAACAAATAAAATAAATTAAAAAAGACTAGGTGTAGTGGTGGAATGGCAGCTGTGTAGGGCTGGAATGGGAGCAGGGAAGGGGCTGGATGGGTGAGATCAGTGACTAACGAAGGTTGAGGCCAGGAGGGTTATGGGAACATAGGATGTATTGCAGGGAAAGTTCCCACCTGCGCAGTTCAGAAAAGCTTCTGTTGGAGGAAGGATCCATGTGGCACATGCTGTGAAGCATTCATTGAAATGAAGAATATCATGTTTGGCAGCATGTTCAGCAACAAGGTGGTCCACTTGTTTCTTGGCCACAGTATGTCGGTGGCCATTCATGCAGACAGACAGCTTGTTGGTTGTCATGCCTACATACAATGCAGCACAGTGGTTGCAGCTTAACTTGTAGACAATATGTCTGGTTTCACAGCACTTCACTGTCCACCATCCCCACCATACTAACCCTCCCCCTCCCCACCAGAGCCTCCTCATTTCCCCCACCCATTCGCCACTCTTATCATGCACTGGTGCTGCTGGTCGCAGTGTAGTGTCAGTTGCCTGAGACTGCAGTCATGTGTGTGAGTAGCGTTTGCTTGAGTGTATCTGTGCGAATGTGAGTCTATTGTTGACAAAGGTCATTGTCTGAAAGCTTTAAGTGTGAAAATGTTTTTGCTGTGCCTATCTGAACTCAGCATCTCCACTGTATGGTGAGTAGCAACTGCCTTCTCATAATATTGTTACAATCCATCCTGGATTTTCCATTGTTTGGTATTTCACCTGTCTCATACATATTGCATACCAGGTGGAATAGTTTTGCTACGACTGACTCTCCCAAAAAAGTTCTAATGGAATGTCCTCTACTCCAAGAGCCTTGTTTTGACTTAGGTCTTTCTGTACTCTGTCAAATTCTTCTCACAGTATCATACCTCCCACCTCGTCTTCTTCCCTTTCTGTATAATTGTCTTAAATTTCATTTCCGTTGTTTCATCACTCTATTAGCTCCTTCCACTTTCCAGCTTTCCCTCCTGTGCTTCATACTGATTCTCTACATGAGCTCTTGATATCCATACAGCTGCTTTCTTTTTTCGAAAAGTCTCTTTCATTTTCCTGTAGGCAGTTTCTATCTTTTCCCTTGAGATATATGCTCTTTGGAATCCTTACATTTGTCCACTAGCCATTCATGCATAGCCATTTTGCACAACTTTTCAGTCTCATTTTTTAAATTTTTGTATTCCCTTTTGTCTGCTTGATTTGCTACATTTTTGTATTTTCTCTTTTCATCAGTTAAATTCAGTATCTTCTGTAATATTGAAGCATTGTTACTGGGTGTTGTCTTTTTACCTATTTTTTGATCCTCTGTTGTCTTCATTTCATTCTCAATAGTACCCAATTGTTTTCTACTATATTCCTTTCCCCTCTGTAATACTAACCCCTGCTCACTACATAAAATCTTGTCATTGTTTTCTGTTAATTTATTGGCTCTCTCTAGGGATGATTTCACTTAGCATCTTTGCCACTACTAGTGTTACATTATATTTGTTCACTTAATGCAGCAGGTTGGGCTAAATAAAAAATGAGCATTTTAAAACATATTACTTTATTCCAGTTAAGTAGTCACATCCACAGTCCAGCACTGCCCCAATGTTGAAAGACCTCAAGCAACATGTGTCTGGGCCCCCACAACTTGCGCTGCTTCCGCCACATAATGGCATGTGAAGTATTCCATCTAAAATAACAAAGATTTCTGACAACTTTTTCACTTTCTTGCATCTGAAACTATTTTCTATGTCATGGACTTAAAAATTTACAATAAATTAAATAACACAAATCTGTTAAATATGGACTTTGACCCACTAAAAAGATTGTTATTTAATACACTAGTGGAAAAATGTTATTACTCAATTGAAGAATTCATGCAGGACAATTTGGCAATTTGAAAAGAAAAGAAACAATGAAGATTATGTATTGTATAATAAATTGTTAATATATTGTATAAATTGTATTGCAAATTGACTGTAAGTGTTATATATGTTCTTGTTAAATTGTTCATGTGTAAACATGCAGAAATGTTTGCTGAAACATGTTAATTATTATAACCTTATTTTTTTAAGTAATTGGACCTGTCTCCTGTACAAAAATCTTTCATTTGTAACTGTACATTATGAGATGAATATCTACATTTTACATTCTACTGAAACACACATTCATATACTGTTATGCAGCTGATTGACCAAGATGGAGTTATAAATGCTGGTAATACAACAGTCTTCCGAATTATATCAAATGTGAGATACCGTTTGTTAATCTAGAGATGTGACAGAGAATTCATCAACAGTTACTATATTGAAATATTTCCAGATCCGGAAAGCGAGCCCTGTTATTCTGTGCACAAACAAAATTATTTACCTAGATACTTACTCAGAAGGTGAATAAAACTTGAGTGTTCCTGGAAACATCATTGAATGAAGCTTTCAGACTGCAACAAAGTTTACACATTAAATTTCCTATGCGTATGTGCAATACTGTGATCTCTCTGAATGGATTTTTATTGGTATTTAATCCTGAGGGAAGAATGAGTTCTGAAAGCTAGGAAGTGTATCACTACACATTTTACTTCCTGTAGTTAAGTACTGGCCAGCAATTATGTCTCATGATTACAGTCAAACACATAATTCTGTTGTCATTGCCTTCGTAAACCAGTCAGTCACCTTTAGGCCTGCTTGACACACTGTAGTACACACAGAAATACCATTGGAAAAACTAAAAGACATTAGAGTGCTATCCAAGGCTTATGAATAAATTGCAGATTTTTTTTCAGAATATTAACAAATAATGGCTTTATGTGATTTTTTATTGCAGATTTTGTGAGGAGAATGATCGTCACCTGGAGGCAAGTCAGAAGTGCCAGCTGGCTGCCCGTGCAGCAGAGCAGTGGATGGGACTAAGGTTGCAGCTAGTGGGGGTTGCTGTGGTGGGAGGAGTTGGACTAGCTGCAGTGGTGCAGAGACAGCTTGGCACTGCAGATGCTGGTAATCAAGTCATTTTCTTATGTCTTCCATTTTCTGTGTTTCATTTCATCACTTTTTTAATAACATTGTGTCTTCAGCTGTTTTGTATCATTTATGATCTTTGATCTGATCAAAACAGTTAAAATACCTTTTCTAAATAGCATATGAAATAATACTGCTCTCAGGCTTGTAAGCCAGTGCTGAAATGCTGCTTGCAAAGCCACAGTAAGTCAGTCAGTAAATAATGTTTTTTAGAAAATGTTCCAGAATAATTGCTAAATTAACTAAGTCAAGTTATTTTAATGGCACTGATTACATTCCAAATTTGACACAGAAGGTTTTTAGCAAACGCTTTTGTTGTTGAGCCTGTTCAGCAAGTAAGAAAGTTATTTTTAAATTATTTTGTTTTGTGTTTATTTGTTTCCACAGCCTGCAATATTTTAGAAATCTGACTTATAGTGTAACTGAAATTTATCAGTTTTCTTTTAGTACTTGTGTAGCTAACTACACACTTTTCATTATTCAGTGTCAATTGCCACTTTTTACACCATACAGATACCTTGTCTAAATTATTTTGCAATTGGTTCCGATCATTTGATGACTTTACAAGACAGTAAAGGACAGCATCATTTGCAAACAGTATGAGGCCTTCTCCAATTGTCTCGTAAATTGTTTATATATATCAGGAACAGTGGAGGGCCTGTAACATATCCTTGGGAAATGCCAATTATTAATACCCTAATATATCTTCTTTCCTTTCTATATACTAGTGAGAATATCAAAGTTCTAGCACTTCTCACCCATGGTGAAATTTTATATATTTCAGTTTGGATCACAATTGTTTGTCATACCAGATTGAGTCTTTGATGTTCTGACTGACGTATTACATCAATGTGCGAGGAATTGCAGAAAAGCTGAAAAATGACATGAGTGCTTTCATAGATGGCCCTCTTTCTGGTAAGATTGAGTAAGACTGTTATGGTATTGGAATAAAATGAGACTAGTGGTTTATTGGATAGGTCTTGCACCTGAGCCATTCACAATGATATGACTCGTGGCCCAAGGATTGACTGTGGGTGTGGTGTCAGGATGGACTAGGGTATTGTGGTTAGCAGAATACCACTTTTTGAGGAGTGGGAAGGATTGTGGTTAGGATATTCCACATTTTATGTGGGTGTGACTATCAACTAGTTCTCCACCAGACTGTGGCCACAAGCAGAGGTGACTGCCCAGCGGTGGAACACACTGCTGACAAGGGGAAGCCCTCAGGCATGACAAAGCAACCAGCTCAGTTCATGTTTGGTGCAGGTTGCTTGTGTAGCATTTAAATTGAAGGACTCTTTTCGCTCATTACTCCCCCCCCCCCCCTCCCCCCTCATAATGCCCAATCAACTCAATATTGATGAAATTAATAAATAATAGAAAACTGAGCATTTTATACCAACAAATTCAATCAGTGATCTTTGAAGAAGGCACCCAAGCAGCATGCTGAGACCGCTGGCTGGGGAACAGAGGACCTATGTTCAATTCCTACAAACATTTTGTAGTTTTTTCATATATTTTTCTCATTATCAAAATTTGTGGGAATAGGGGGATCAGAAAGGTAAAAAAAAAAAAAAAAAAAAAAATCAAAAATGAATACTAATGTGGGAGATGCATAAATGTCTCAAAAGACTTGGTGTAGTGAAGAATTAAAATGTTAATTCTTATTGTATGAAAACAACTCCAAGTAGCAGTGCTTTATTTTAAGACCAGGGTTGGTGAGGAACAATGTAGCTGGTCAAGGACTGCATTCATTAGATGTTCTTGATGCTGCAAATTTATTTGCTTCAAATATTTATATGATACTTAAAATCAATCTAGTTGTTCAAAGGAATGTGAGGGTATGTAACATTGTGAGTAAAAGAGTGAACATAAAATGACCAGGATTCAATTATTGCTCTTTTGATTAATCAGAGTTACTTTGCTAAATGAGAGCTGAACCTGTTGCCCATGTCCGAGGCCTTGCATGCCTTACTCAGAGTCAATGACTTCCACAAAACCCGTATTATCTGCATCCCCCCCCCCCCCCCCCCCCCCCACACACACACACAAACACACACCCCAGTGTGTCTGAGTTACGTGCCCTTAAAACACATTGTTTGATCCCAGAATCTTCCTGACCGTACCGTATATACTTGAATCTAAGCCGCACTTTTTTTCCGGTTTTTGTAATCCAAAAAACCGGCTGTGGCTTAGAATCGAGAGCAAAGCAAGCAAGCGGAAGTTTTGAAAAATGTTGGTAGGTGCTGCCACAACTAACTTCTGCCATCGAATATAAGTAGCTCTACAAGTGGAAGATGGGCTTTTTTTCTCTTCCCTGAGTTTCGACCAATGCATATTCGTACATTATCCAACGAAGGAAATACAAATTCCGTATTGTTCATCTTCGAATGTAGCAGTATTTAAATGTACGACAAAAATCCGACTGGCAAGACTGTTTGGGATGTTTGTCAATATTTTTTCATACCTGTGAGAAGAGATGGTTGCTAATAGGAACCTGATGAAATGTGAATCACATGCAGTATTCTCTTCACCATAAAAATAATACGAATATAAACATTTTGCCATGTATTCTTTCATGTTTGCTGCTATCCCATTTAAATCACATCTGCCTAATAAACTATGAAACTAGAGTGGGACAACAGCAAACACGGAAGAATATACGTATCGTGTCATGTTTATATTCGTATTATTCTTATGCCTAATAGTGATACAGTCATAAGTGAAGCACGGCAACTGACTAGATTTTTAAATCTAAGATGATTCTAATTTCTGTGCATAATTTGATGTACTACAGAAGCGGCTGCAAAGATTTTCAAACGGAGAAAAATTTTCGCCTAACTCATTCAGAACATGTTCTATCAAACGCAGTCTATTATTTGGTTCTTGTTGATCATTATCAAAGAAAGCAGCAGTGTAAGTAACAACAAATAGCAGTCTGTTGCCATTGTTTTGCTAATGAGATGATTCCTCTCTCTTTTTCTTTAACTGTAAGTGGTGGTAGCGCGCACAAAAGCAAGCCATGCCACGGCGAGCAGCGACAGGCTGTAAACACGCACTATCAGAATGCAACAAACAATGCATGACACAGCACAGTAATGCATTTTCAGCTTAGAGTGACGTAAACACTTATAACAAAGAAAACGGCACTTATCAGATCAAAGCAAAATAAGCAATCGATTCAAACCAGACGAAGCACGTGAAAAAGGAAAGGTACCCGTATAAATACGGACGAAGCACCTGACGAATAGCAATGGCTACCTGGTAAAGCTTAACTGCTAAGCTTACGACTTGAACCAAACTGCTGTAGCTGTATCGTCATTCATTTGACCTAAATTGTCTCATATTACAATGGACTAACTTTGTTTCGATTTGGAGGTGTGGCCTAAAACTTTTCTTTCCCCTTGAATTTCGAGTCTCAAATTTCAGGTGCGGCCTAGATTAGGGAATTTTTTTTCCCTTTATTTTGAGTCTCATTTTTCAGATGGGGCTTAGATTCGAGTAAATACGGTATTCTGCACTAGCCCCTGCCTCACACCCACCACCTACTTTGCCTCAGGAACCATAACTTTACTCATCCTGCAGCCCACACCCTGTTCCCCACACTCTCTCCTTCCTCTGTTCTGTCTGCCACCCCCAGTCCATTCTTCCATGACATCATTTGCAATAACTCACTGTTGCTAGTGCTCATCTTTCATGTGTGTTCCATGCATCTTCACCCCCCCCCCTCTCCCCCCACCAACTCTCTTACTGTCAGCTGCCTTTCCAATCCTTCCCTTCTGCTCCCAGTGGCCACTGGCTATGATGGTTTTTCCATGAATACTATTTCCCTTCAAAGGAAGTAGTATTAGTTATGTCGATAAGAAGAATGATAAACAGCCTTCCCACTCTGTAAGGTTACCTTTCATTTACGGAGTTACTGCCTGCATAAGGAAAATTCTTCAAAACATTGTATGAAGATCACATTTTTCAGTCAGTACAAAATAAAAGACTTTTTTTCAACCCACAAAAGCTTACTTGATTTCTTTAAAGTGGTGTGTGGCTGTGACAGTGTGTCTATATGGACAAAAGTGAGAGGACAATGAAAGGACGGCCCACATGTTGCCTAGTTTGTTTCAAGC
The DNA here is from genome assembly GCF_023897955.1 of Schistocerca gregaria. Taxonomy (NCBI): domain Eukaryota; kingdom Metazoa; phylum Arthropoda; class Insecta; order Orthoptera; family Acrididae; genus Schistocerca; species Schistocerca gregaria. The sequence goes on along the minus strand of NC_064920.1, from coordinate 301,315,967 downwards.
ACATTGCAGAAATTTCACTGGGAGTCCCTTACAAATCCTCCATATACTCTTGATCTTTCCCCATGTGATTTCCATATTTTTAGAACCCTGAAAAAAAGACATTTGTGGCCAATGATTTGCTTCGGATGAAGATGTGCTTGCCTGGGGACAATCATGGTTCCGTAGCAACCACAAATACTTTTCAATGAAGGCATTGACCACAGTGTCTCATAATGGGATAAATATAGGAACAGTTATCATGATTAATAAACAGTTTACTCCCCCCCCCCCCCCCCCCCCCCCCCCGCCTCCCCACCAGTCTCATTTTCGTATTACTGCCCCTTTATATGAATGCTAACTAGAGAATGTAAAACATCTACAAGTAAAGTTCAAGAACAAAAGTAATTTCAATAGAGATGACAACTGCAGGATTTCTGCTTCACGATTTCCTGCAATCAAGGGAGTAAATACAATGGTCTCCAACAGGACATGCCCTCTATTTTGACTGACAATGAGGCAAATGTGCTTTACATTGTAAGATTTTGTGTGATGTCACTTCTCAATATATTGAGTGTCAGATTTTAATGTGTTGCAGAGTGTTTTGGTCACCATTGTACTTAAGTAGTGCTACAACCATAGTCGTTTGTCCCCTTTTATTCTGTGTCTCTACTGGTAGTTTACCTTTGATTTTATCTAGTTATTTTGCTGTGTTCTGCCTGACTTTACAGGTGGTCTTTCATGAATCTCACAATGTGAATGCTGTTTTTTCAATACTTGTGTAATGAAACAACTTGATATATATATTTTAATGAGATATTGCCTATTCTTATTTCAGGCAAGGTTGCTGATTACCTTGCATTATAGCACCCTAAACCACCACTAATAATAATAATAATAATAATAATAATAATAATAATAATTGAAGTAAATACCTAACCATGGTGTGCAGGGAATGGAAACAGCTGCCAGGAAGCCACCTAGGTAGCACGATCATAATATTTTGGTAAAAATTTTCCATCCATCTCTTTCACTGCCTGTTATCAGTATCTACCCAATAATGATTTCTAAACAATAACAGCTTGAAAAATGTCACCCAGTAATGCCAATTATTGAAAACAAATTTGGGGAAGATTCCTTTTCATTAGTGAATGGTCTTGAACAATGTTAAACTAACCAGGTCTTGAACAGTGTTAAATTAACCAGGGACACCAGAAGAGATCTGAAGAAGATCCCAGCACAGTGATTGACATGTGAGGAAGAAATTTAAGGAGGAACAACCTAAAAGATTCGGGAGAGGGCAATGAATTGTATGTCATGGCCCAGTACAGTGGCATTACTAAAAATATTTTGCCTCGTGAGAAACAGATTTACATGTAATTTGTATTTCATATATTTATTATGTGGTTTAGTATTATGTTAAAAACCAGTTTTCAAGCAAGACATGAGAATAAATGAAACAGCAAAACTTACTTGCTTGAAATTGCCTTGCAGTGAGCATTTGAAACTAACTCTGTTGTTTTATATTATTTCATTTCAGGTTTGGTGGGACTTGCCATATCTTATGCTCTATCAGCAACAGGTGTATTAGGTGGTGTTGCAAATGCATTTGCAGAAACAGAACGTGAAATGGTGGCTGTGGAACGAGTATTGCAGTATGTCCAAAGTGTTGAGAAGGAATCTCAAGGAGGTGAACAACCACCATATGGGTGGCCAGCTCAAGGAGTTGTGTCCTTCAATGGTGTTGTCTTGCGTTACAGGTGAACACCTTTAAAACTCTATAGCTGCAATTTATAAATGCTATCAAATGAATTGATATTTGGATGCTACAGTAACTGGGATGTGGCTGCTTTTTCATAAAACTATCAGCAGTTGATATATACCTTACAACATTTGTTTTGACAAACTACAAGCATATCTACTGTTAAGAGACTTAAGTTATTGCAGTACTTGGGAGTCTCATGACTTTTGTGACACTGACATTGGATGTTGTGGTGGTATTATTTCTTATAAGCAAAAATGGAGAGGAGACTATGACAAATGGTACTCATTGTGCTATATAAAAGGATATTTCCGTCTCTATATACTTGACAACATCACATTATTTCTGAAGTGAACAACACTGCTGCAATTGCTTCTTGTTATCTATTCTGTGTTGAAGATGAATGGTGATGACCTGTCCATGGTCTTTGACTATTTAGCAAGATTTTTTAAATGTCTATTTTTACAACCATTTGCGCAAAGCTACTGAGACAGTTGTAATTTGAGCCGTACTCATAACCATTTTGTGTCTCTACACTTTGTTTATTCAATTTTGAAAGGCACCATCACCACTCTAATACCCAAATGCAGGAAAATTATATGTAACCCTAAAAAAAGTAAAACTTCTCTAAAAACTAAATGGAGTACAAGGAAACAATTCTGTAAATTTACGTATGTCTGTAAGTTACCATTACATTATTGAGTATGTGCCATAGTAAAATGCTGACTTTGATGAGACAGAAAATAGTCCATATGTGAAGTACCATTTTCCTTGCTAAGTGCAGTGACCACTAAATGATCCTGTGATTGATTTTATTTATTTCTTCATCCTGGGATCATCTTAGAGTGATATGGGATTATCATCATAATATATATATATATATATATATATATATATATATATATATATATATATATATATATATATATATATATATATATATATAAAACAGAAAGAAACTTCCACATGGGAAAAATATATTAAAAACAAAGATTCCAAGACTTACCAAGCGGGAAAGCGCCGGCAGACAGGCACATGAACAAAACACACAAACACACACACAGAATTACGAGCTTTCGCAACTGGCAGTTGCTTCGTCAGGAAGGAAGGAAGGAGAGGGAAAAATGAAAGGGTGTGGGTTTTAAGGGAGAGGGTAAGGAGTCATTCCAATCCCGGGAGCGGAAAGACTTCCCTTGGGGAAAAAAAAGGACAGGTGTACACTCGCACACACACACACACACACACACACACACACACACACACATATCCATCCGCACATACACAGACACAAGCAGACATATTTAAAGGCAAAGAGTTAAGGGCAGAGATGTCAGTCGAGGCGGAAGTACAGAGGCAAAGAAGTTGTTGAAAGACAGGTGAGGTATGAGCGGCGGCAACTTGAAATTAGCGGAGGTTGAGGCCTGACGGATATCGAGAAGAGAGGATATACTGAAGGGCGAGTTCCCATCTCCGGAGTTCGGATAGGTTGGTGTTGGTGGGAAGTATCCAGATAACTCGGACGGTGTAACACTGTGCCAAGATGTGCTGGCCGTGCATCAAGGCATGTTTAGCCACAGGGTGATCCTCATTACCAACAAACACTGTCTGCCTGTGTCCATTCATGCGAATGGACAGTTTGTTGCTGGTCATTCCCACATAGAAAGCATCACAGTGCAGGCAGGTCAGTTGGTAAATCACGTGGGTGCTTTCACATGTGGCTCTCCCTTTGATTGTGTACACCTTCCGGGTTACAGGACTGGAGTAGGTGGTGGTGGGAGGGTGCATAGGACAGGTTTTACACCGGGGGCGGTTGCAAGGGTAGGAGCCAGAGGGTAGGGGAGGTGGTTTGGGGATTTCATAGGGATGAACCAAGAGGTTACGAAGGTTAGGTGGACGGCGGAAAGACACTCTTGGTGGAGTGGGGAGGATTTCATGAAGGATGGATCTCATTTCGGGGCAGGATTTTAGGAAGTCGTATCCCTGCTGGAGAGCCACATTCAAGGTCTGATCCAGTCCCGGGAAGTATTCTGTTACAAGTGGGGCACTTTTGGGGTTCTTCTGTGAGAGGTTCTGGGTTTGAGGGGATGAGGAAGTGGCTCTGGTTATCTGCTTCTGTACCAGGTTGGGAGGGTAGTTGCGGGATGCGAAAGCTGTTTTCAGGTTGTTGGTGTAATGGTCGAGGGGATTCAGGACTGGAGCAGGTTCGTTTGCCACGAAGGCCTAGGCTGTAGGGAAGGGACCGTTTGATATGGAATGGGTGGCAGCTGTCATAATGGAGGTACTGTTGCTTGTTGGTGGGTTTGATGTGGACGGATGTGTGCAGCTGGCCATTGGACAGATGGAGGTCAACATCTAGGAAAGTGGCATGGGATTTGGAGTAGGACCAGGTGAATCTGATGGAACCAAAGGAGTTGAGGTTGGAGAGGAAATTCTGGAGTTGTTCTTCACTGTGAGTCCAGATCATGAAGATGTCATCAATAAATCTGTACCAAACTTTGGGTTGGCAGGCTTGGGTAACCAAGAAGGCTTCCTCTAAGCGACCCATAAATAGGTTGGCATACGAGGGGGCCATCCTGGTACCCATGGCTGTTCCCTTTAATTGTTGGTATGTCTGGCCTTCAAAAGTGAAGAAGTTGTGGGTCAGGATGAAGCTGGCTAAGGTGACGAGGAAAGAGGTTTTAGGTAGGGTGGCAGGTGATCGGCGTGAAAGGAAGTGCTCCACTGCAGCGAGGCCCTGGACGTGCGGGATATTTGTGTATAGGGAAGTGGCATCAATGGTTACCAGGATGGTTTCTGGGGGTAACAGACTGGGTACGGATTCCAGGCGTTCGAGAAAGTGGTTGGTGTCTTTGATGAAGGATGGGAGACTGCATGTAATGGGTTGAAGGTGTTGATCTACGTAGGCAGAGATACGTTCTGTGGGGGCTTGGTAACCAGCTACAATGGGGCGGCCAGGATGTTTGGGTTTGTGAATTTTAGGAAGTAGGTAGAAGGTAGGAGTGCGAGGTGACGGTGGGGTGAGGAGTTTGATGGAGTCAGGTGAAAGGTTTTGTAGGGGGCCTAAGGTTCTGAGGATTCCTTGAAGCTCCGCCTGGACATCAGGAATGGGATTACTTCGCCAAACTTTGTATGTAGAGTTGTCTGAAAGCTGACGCAGTCCCTCAGCCACATACTCCCGACGATCAAGTACCACAGTCGTGGAACCCTTGTCAGCCGGAAGAATGATGACTTCCCCTAAGGGAAGTATTTCCGCTCCCGGGATTGGAGTGACTCCTTACCCTCTCCCTTAAAACCCACACCCTTTCATTTTTCCCTCTGCTTCCTTCCTTCCTGACGAAGCAACTGCCAGTTGCGAAAGCTCGTAATTCTGTGTGTGTGTTTGTGTGTTTTGTTCATGTGCCTGTCTGCCGGCGCTTTCCCGCTTGGTAAGTCTTGGAATCTTTGTTTTTAATATATATATATATATATATATATATATATATATATATATATATATATATATATATATAGAACATAATAACTATATTAAATATACTTTTATAATGATAGTACAGGTCATAAGCTGTGGCCTCCTTGATGAGGAAGCTATCCCAGTATTTGCCTGGAATGATTTAGGAAAATCACAGAAAACATGTAGCCAGATGACCAATCAGAGCAAATATCATACTGAACATGGGGTCTTAACAACTGCAGTATCTAATTTGGTTGGTCCCTATTGCTCAGTGCTATTTGATTTACACACAATTTGCTCCATACAACTTACAACGTATATATGATACAGTTTTGTTCTTCATCACTGCACCCACTACTGGTCATCACTGCACCTGCTGCTGATTCCAGGACTACAAATATCGTTCTACATTCTTTATGCTAACTTCTGTCTGTTCTGAAACCAAACTCCAGCCCCAGAAACTTGCAACTATGCCCCATGCACTTTTTTTATGTCCTCCCCTCAGCCCGCCTGAATAACCGATTCAGCTCCACCATGATTAGTGAGATGCTGAGTTTGGGAGAGTGACAAGGCATTATCATCATGCACTATAGATCTTAGCACATGATTTTCTTGTAAAGCTTTACATTGTGATGATATATTTTAATATGACAGGGTGTTGTACTTACCCATTTCATTATTAACCACTGCTCTGACTTATCTAACTTTTCTTCAATTATGTAGTATGCATTACTTATGAGGAATGTTATATTTGCCTTTTTAAACAGAAGTATTTTAATAATATTTTCCATCTCATTGGGCAATTTGTTCTACACTTTTATACTGGGGAATAACTTTTCATTTGTTTTTCTGTGGTAAATGTAGGTCTAAACTGGCTCTTATTTCATGATTATGTCTATAACCATTAGTGAGATATTTAGTAATGTTTTCTCTGATCTGCACAACAAGTTGGTAGAGGTACTTACTTGTTGCAGTAAGAACACTCAGTTCTTTAAATAGTTATTTACAATGAGGCTGACTGCTACCTTCTGTTGTTATTATTAGTGCCTTTTCCCGTGGTTTAAAAATTGTGCCCATGGTTTGTGACTTTGGTCCCCAGAAAAGAATCCCACAACTCAGAATTAAGCATATATAGGAATAGTATGTCACCAACAAGAGACTGGCTGTTACAAATCGATGAAACAACCCTAAGAGTGTAACATGCTGTTGATATTGTTTTGGTTCATTCCATGTTAATTGATAACCAGTACTCATCCCCAAGAAGCCTTGTGTTTGTTATACAGCCTGTTGATTTATCACCTGTGCTTTATGTCACAGAGTTGTTTTCCCTTTTTATGCTCAAGTGTGTTCTGTTTGTTTTCTTTATGTACAATGTTAATATGTTTCATACTGTCCAGTCATAAACATCCTTGAGTGTATCATTTTCTTTCTCTAGCAGGAGTTTTGATGTTTTGTCACCAACTACGCTCTTGCTGTCCTCAGCATAGAGAACTCTTTTTCCATGTCTTACACTGCCTGGAACATCATTGATATATATGAAGAACAGAATTGGACCCACTACACTACCCTGAGGGATACCTTTGTTTGTATATTTCTTTTATATGAATGTGTGGTGTCTGTTATATTAGACATGTTCAAAAGAACAAACACCATGCAGAATCCACAGCTGTGTATTATGTATTATGTAAATTGAAGGTGGAGAGGGGATGTGAGGAAAGGGAAAGGAAATAATTATTGATGCTACCTACATCAGGACTTCATGTGGAATCAGCAGTGATGACTGAAAATGTGTGCTGGACCTGGCTTCAAACCTGGGATATCCTGCTTACTAGGCAGTTGCGTTAACCACTGTGCCATCTGGACACATTTTTTATTGCAGTTGCACAGACTATCTCGTTATGTCTCCCAACTGATCCACACTTCCACCTAGTGCCACCTGTCTGCAATTCCCATCCATGTCCTCCATGTTTGCTATTTTGACATACCTGCAGGAGGTCAAATTTGATTGTGCATTTGCACTGAAGGTGATGGATTCATAGCCCTTTGAGGTGACTCAGTTATATGAATGTGTGGTATCTGTTCTTTTGGACATGTCAACATCCCTCAGGAGTCTCAAAGTAGCAAACGTGGAGGACATAGATGCAGACTGCAGATAGATGGTTCTAGATCAGAGTGTGGGTCAGCCAGAGGCTGCACCGAGATAGTCTGCACATTTGCGATAAACGCTGTGTCCGGATGGTGCAGCGGTTAATGCAACACCTAGTAACCAGGAGATCCTGCGTTCGAGTCATGGTCCAGTACACATTTTCATTCATCACCACTGAATCTGCCTAAAGTCTCAATGCAGCTGACTTCAATAATTCTTTCCCATTCTTTTCCTTTCTCTCCATCCACCTTCAGTTTGCATAAAACATAAAGTGTATTTCTTGTCTGACAATTATATTACTAGAAATTTATCATCAGCAGACCTGTAAGTTATATCTGCCTTTTGCACCTTGTTTTCCACTTAAGACTAGAGCCATTTGTTTTGTATTCCTCTTACACTCCTAATGCTTCTAGCTTGTTTAGTACTCTGCTTGGCAGTTGTTAAGGAAAAACTGACACTTGCTACAGAACAACTGCAATTGCTGTGTAACGCGTGACCAAAATTATTATAAGGAAACGTAGAAGACAAGCTGTGCTAAATGCATAAATGCTCTGTATTCATTCAGCGGTTCATGCAATATGATGTTTGACAAAGTTTGTTGTGTGATATTCTATGTGGTACGGCAGTCTGCAAGATGCCATTTGAATGCTTACAATTGTGGGTGACCAGTTGGATGGCTCAAGGTGTTCAAAGTGCCACTACTGTGACCACAGTAATGGGTGTGTCCAAAACTGCCATCTCACAATTAAAAAAGGCTGATGAAGGTGGAAATGCTTTGCAAAAGTATTCTGTTGGTCGTAGATGTGCTAATACATCACAAGAGAATTGATACAAAGACATAGTGGGGAAAAGGAACAGACATCTCGCTCCTAGGCACACCCTTGCAGACCCTGTAGTTGGCACTGGTATGTGTGACTCCCAGAACCATTTCACGGTGATTAAATCATGATGGTTTGCTCACTCAGAAGACTTTTAAATGCATCCCTCATTTTGAGAAAGAGTTTGTTCGTGTAGGAAGCATGTTGTTTTGGTTGGGGTCAGCAACAGTGATCCAACATGATTATGTCTGACAAATCATGCTTCACTGTGGCAAGTGATTGTGGCTGTTAGTGAGAAGAGAGAGGGGAACACATTACACACCACAGAATAGTCATGAACATAATTCATGTGTTGCACCTGGGCATTATGGTGTAGGCAGACATTATGCACAGTGGCTGAACACCACTGCACATCTCTGCACAAGGTATCATTACTGCACAGCAGTATTGCAGGGAAACTATTCTGGATCATGTCCAACTGTTTAGGAGTGTGGTGGATCCCTACTGTCTGTCTGTGAATGATGGTGCCCTCCCACACAGGAACTGCTGAGGTGTCAGACACATTGGAGTATGAAGACATTGAACATATGGAATGATCTCTGTACTCTCTGGACCTAAACCTTATAGATCATGCCTAGGATGTTCTTGGCAGACATATTGCTCAATGGACACCAACTCCCTGAATAGTGCAATAACTGGAAACTGCCTGTTGAGAGGAGTGGGACATTATCTTCTAAGCACTACTCAACAGTTTGGTAGCCAACACCAGTAATAGGTGCAAAATTTGCATTAGTGTTTGAGGAGGGCATATTCCATACTGAGAGTCCGATATCAACCTTTATGTTGAGGGGTTGACCTGTGTTAAGCACGTATATTATTTTATTTGGTTTCTTGTTTTCACATGTGGTGAAATCTGTACCATTTGTCATTGTAAATATACCGCTCCACCTCTATTACATATATACTGTGTGTCATGTCATCCATCTGTGCCTGTAATTATTTCAGTCCAACAGTATATGTGTTTTTTAGCTGCTGACTACCAGTGTAGTATTTTGTAGATAATAGTGCCAAAATCCTTTAACAAGTGTAAGGATATTCTTGTAACCCAGTCCTTCTTGTCAAGTACCATTTTTGTAAACTCTGTAATGGCCAGTATTGTACTTCTCTCACTTCAGAAACCAAACTACACTTCATTAGAAAGGTTGTATTTATTCATGTAACTCACTACTTTATCATTAAGGATTGATTCAGTTATTTTTGGGAATGCAGACAGTATTAAAACTCACCTGTGGTTTTGATACTCTCCACATTACCTCTCTATAATAAGGATGCAAATTGTGCGTGTTTTTAGGTACTCCGGAAAATATCTGAAATAAAGGACTTATTTATTAAGTTTGTTAATGGAGTTTATATGCTGTCTACACACTCCTTCCTGACCAGATACTGGAACTTCATCTATGCATTGAGAGTTTTTTCTGCAGTTTGAAATAAATGTAATTGTAGTCCACTGAGGTGTTTCGTGGTAGGATGGGAAACTTTATTATTGAGTATTAATATACTGAAAAATGTTCATCAAGCAGTAATCATATGTCTGTTTTCTACCATAACACTGAAATCTTTTTTATGTACATATGTTTTACATTCTTTCCCAAAAAAGATGGATTTATAGATTGAAGTCCTAATTTTGAAAACATAAAAATTGTAAAACTTGTATTTTTGTAGGGAGGATGTTGTAGCTTCACTCCAGGGAGTGAGCTTTGAGACTCGACCTGGAGAAAAACTTGGTGTGGTAGGACGCACTGGAGCAGGAAAAAGCTCTCTTTTGGCAGCACTGTTTCGTCTAACAGATCCTTCTTCAGGGAGAATCACTATAGACCGTGTAAATACTGCTTCCCTTAGTCTCTCTACTTTAAGGTAAATAAATACAAATACTTTTACAATTGGAATATAGCCTCATATCTGTCTCTACCTGTACATGTACTCAACACTTGAATTTTAAAGTAAATAGCTCATTCCATATTATCTGTGCACCCTCACTAAATTCTGTACTTAAATATTGATTTATTAAGTACACTGTTTCCTGTCCAGTTTTTTAATTTTATTACTATTTCTAAATTAAAGTACAAGTTGTATACTATTAGTCTCAGTATTTCAGTATAGGCTTGAGAGTGTTTATCCTGGAATGTGAATTCAATATACTGAAATTTTGGGTGTTTGTGAGTGTATAGTGTTCATCAATATTTTATTAAAAGCTATGCATGGCAGTGAAAGACTGTGCTTTAGGTAAAAACGGACTGTTTTTAATGTAATTCCCTCGTGGGTCAACACATTCTTCCAGTGCCTTTTCAGTGACTGGGTTCTTTCCCTAAAGTATAATTCTGGAAGATATGAAAGATACCCTACTATATCCTTTATTTAATTGGATAGATAAGAAATCTACCAAGCAGCGGCAGAACCCACACACAAAAAAGACTGTTGTGATTGGGAAGCTTACGGAGCCAGTGGCTCCTTCTTTAGGCTGAAAGGTTGAAGAGGAAGAAAGAAGAGTTCTAATACTGTGCAAGCAAAATCCACACCTCTCTCACATCAGTTGACTTACTTGATATGCTCAGCTGATATTCTTCTCTGGATAGCTGGTTACGTCGATCTCCAAACCCTTCTTCTCTAAAGAATAATGCTGGTTATGAGAATTTCTCAGTCTCTCTCTCTCTCTCTCTCTCTCTCTCTCTCTCTCTCTCTCTCTCTCTCTATTCTTGAAATAAGTGGATACTTGCAAAATACTTTTAGTTTAGCCTTGGTATATTTCAGCTTCCACAAAGAACAAATTCACCACTTCTCACATAAATATTCGATTGTTTGCAAGTCATCTGATTTGTCTAGCATTAGATTCAATTAAATACATTTTTAGCATAGTTTTTGCAACCACGTAATTATGAACATGTCTTATTTCTAGCAAGTCCAACACATGAAGTACAATTAAATGTATATAATCAGCTGTTCATTTTTCTTTAACAATAATTACAGACACTAAAACAGCAAGGAATACTACATGATTACTTCTTGCTCTTCCCATATGGCTTCTGTGGCACGAGCGGCAAACACTTGTCGATGCCATGGGACCATTGCATCTACCTTGTGCTCGTGACTCCTTTCCAGTCTGCACACACAAACATGTGTCCGCGCAGTATGTACGTTCTCTCACACTTATTTTTAAAATATCGTGTGTTCGAGACAGTAGAAGGATGAATGGTTGTAGAATTTATGCTAAAATTCTCAAAGCACTACAGGGTGAAAGAAAAGGACTAGGGGTTGATTTTGGGAAAGTCACCCAAAACCACAGATCAGGGGAGACTTACCATACGGGATGAGAACAAAAGACTCTTTTCTTCCTCAGGGGAGACTTACCGTATGGGACCTGCACTTGTGGGCGATGTTCCTAAAATCTACACCTTTTCCTAGACCTCTCCAGTCCTTTTCGTTCACCATTCTTCCTTCCCCTTCAACCCTTCTGCCTGAAGAAGGAGCCACTGGCTCCGAAAGCTTGCCAATCACAACAGTCTTTTGTGTGTGTGTGTGTGTGTGTGTGTGTGTGTGTGTGGGCGCGCGCGCGCGCGCGCGCGCGCGCGCGCGCGCGCGCGTGCGCGCGTGTGCGCACCTCCTGCCATTGCTTGGAAAGTAGATTTCTTATCTATCCAATTAAATAATTTTATGAATAATTGGTTGTTTTTGTTGTTATATTAGCCCACCTATATCTTTGTACTGTAAGCATCCTGCACACACTTACACATAGCCAGGGCAATGTATCTTTTTTTTTTAAACCGTTAATAATTTTTGTGTTTCTGCCAATACAAAACGGCACAGCCCATTGATTAGCCAGGAAGTTGTGTGGTAATTCATTTCTGCTATCACTGAAAATGAATTACACCAAAGTACTCCACTTCGTGAATGGGCTGCTGAATATTTAATTTACTTCTACCAGTAAATTTATTCAGATGTATGAAGTAGCACAAGTTATCATGAAGGGGCAGATTTTATTAGAATTATGTGAGAGTTCATTGAAGCTCATGTGTGAATTGCTAATAAACTAGGCACTGAGCATTGTTTGAACACTTTTAATAGAACATGGAGACAGAGACCAAGTCATTTAGGGAACTGAACTTTATATATCAGTTAATCTAAACAGACAGCTAAACTCATATCTATCAAAATAAATTAATTTGTTTGAAATACAGAATTCTGATTTCTATATCGGGTAAGTGCAACTACAATCTGTTATCAGAATAAGTGTTGTATTTCGAGTGGGAACTCAGGTAAACATTAATCAATGTACAATTTTTTCTCATTACAAATCTTCCAAAAATATATTACAATGGAAAATTTGTGTATGTAATATTGTAGTAATACAATAAAGTATTTTCTTATTTGTTTTCAACCATAATAGTATTTGTTTAGAATATATGGCAATTGAAAATAAGTTCTAGACCAGGATTCCAACATGGTTCTCCTGTTTATCAGTAATAGTTGCCTTAACCATTACATTATCTGAGCTTCAGTCCTGATTCAAATTTTCACTATTAGTACATTCCAAATACTACTATCAGAAGTTCTCCTAGGAGTTATGAGGAAATAGCACCACTCAGTGAATGGAGTTTATGGAGGACGGAAGTTTACCCTGCCACAAGGGATATGTACAAATAAATTAAAAGTACAGTAATTTAGTATGCAAAAATCATAGGAAGAAACATCCTCTACATACAAAAAATGTAGTTTCCACTCCGAGTCTTGTACAGATTTTCAGTTGTCATAACATACCGCAGTTCAGCATATGAGATGTGATCAAAAAGTAATAGGAATGTTTTAATTGCATGTGATTTATACAAACAACTCAAATTTTTTAAGTCTTGTTGATACACATGTTCCTGATGTATGTTTGCTGCATTATCATATTTAGTTAATTGTTGACAGTCGGAAATGTTATACACGTTTTTTTAAATCATGGAAATAGCTGCCAAGCAGTTGGTTCTTTGTACAGGGAAAGGTGAAGAATTTGCAGAATGCTAGACAAAGTAACTACGACAAATGGGATAAAGTTCCATATTCCAAAGCTACTCCATGCATCGCTCCACAAAGAATGTGTTGAAACATTGTCAAACAAATTTTTTTGAACATGAAGCATTTTTGCTTCATAACAACCTGAAAACTCATAAGAAGATCTTTATAATGATTTCCTGTCATAGGCTAATTGTTACAGGCACAATACCTGATTTGTACATCATAAAAATCTCAAAATGTTCTCAGTACAATAAAACCTCTGAAAAGACAGCTTTTTTACAGTTTTAAGATTACACTATTTAGTGCTGTGATTGCAATTAACAAGATATTCTATAATTATAGTCAGTATCATAATGCCTCATTGCTGGCCATCAAATAGTATTATTCACTGTATGCATCAATATTTCACTACAGCAGATTAGTTTTTCCTCCAACTTTCTTCTGTGTTTGTAGGCTACACACAGGCTGCAACCAAATTTGTCATCATCATATGCTGTATAGGAGGACCGTGTATTACCACTCATGTGTCACTCATTTCTGCAGCATTTGGATCTGAGGATGACTGTCTGACACAGTTAAAACAAGTTACTTGGAAAAATAAGAATCAGAAATTAAATTTATAAAAAAAAAAAAAAAACAATTCAACCAACAGGTTTTCACAGAACTGATAAGTGTGAAGACCTTGATTCAGATTCCATAATAATAAACTGTAGGCTACTTCCCTTAGGTATTTGATTGAACAAGTCAGCTCTCTCATCAGAGGAAGGCTGCTGCGCACCAAATGCTGTAGGAACGTAGCTAGTACAATCACCCTGCTTTATTTAGGGACACTTCTGAAACAAGTAAAGGGCTTAAGCTAACTCACTCTCTGTCATAGTTTTTTAGGACTGCTTCTGTAGTAAGATATACTAAATAGTGGCTTTGAATGTGAGAAAGTAGGAGAGCTGCCATGGCAGCATAGTACAATGCCAGCATAATCTAAATTAAAATTGCATTTAAAAATACGTGCCAGCAAGATAAGTACTCAATAAAACATTTATACAGAATACACATTAATAAAAATCTTGTAAGTTACTCTAACACCAGCAATACACTGTATGTAAGATTAGTATTCTCAGTGGTCTACCTCTTGGCAAAAAAATAAGTAGCAGAGGAATGTACATCTACTTATGATGACAATTATTGGTAGACATTTTCTTCTAATAAAATGAAAATAAAGTAACAGGACTGTGTCCAGGCCAAGTGCCCATAAATGAGAAAATTCCAGTTGTGTTAACCATCGAGTATGATATGATACATGGAAACCAGACAGTAGTTTTGAATGGGGCTGTGACAGAGATCAGTGGAAATAAAAAGAATAAAAAAGATACTAAATGACAAAAATAAACATTAATTAACAAGGTATAGGCAAATACAAAATCAGTAAAGATTGTGAACTATGAAAAACATTTATATATAACGTAAGAGTTACCAACAACATCAGGGGAAGGCATAGTCAAGAAGGGAAAGCATGTGCAGGTACCTTGCCACTAATACCAATTATATTACAACAACAAAGAACCAGATGAAACAAAAATACTGAGTGTTTAACGTAAGAATCATGAACCAGGGTCTGAGTGACAGACTAGTGTACAAGAAAAACAGATAACCAACATGTAACAGTCAGATATCATTTGCACATCTCCCTGGTAGGTAACTGAAATTAGTGAATGGCATAATTCCAATTGCCCATACAGAGTGGATTCCATATTACTTTTTAGTGATTCAATTATTTCTACTTCTTCCAAGATGTTAAATAAATGGCCTTCAGGTTCCTTTGCAATATTTTTAAATTCTTAAAAATTCGGTAATGAAATGTCCTTTACTATGGAGATGTGCACCCTGTGTTGTTCTAGACTTCTACAACTGTGGCTACTCCACTCACCAAGTGATGTGTACTTATCTACATCCTGTAAGAATTGAGGTGTGATTACAGTCAACATTGTAGTGCATCTAAGAGAATCTTTAATTCTTGAATCTAGGTGATCAGATAATGTGTAACACCAGCAGCTAATCAGGAATATGTTCAGTTCTCTCTTGACTATGTAGGGACTCTGAAATTTTTGCTTTATGACAAATGAAAATTTTGGAGGTAACAATTTTCTGTTGAGAAAGAGACCACATTCATAGATTGTTTTGAAAATAATTTAATTATGCAGGACATTCCTGTTTATTTCTTGTGAAACTGTTAGTATTGTTAGCTGCCCCAGGCAGGAGACCTGCTTTGTTGATACTACACATTTTTGGCTCTTTGACTGAGATGCTGCAGTGTTTATCTTTGGCATGAGAGTGTAGAAGTTGTTGCAGAATCAGCTAAGTAAAAAATCCATGCAATGCATAGATTTATTTAAATGTAAAAGCCATCTCTGGAATATTCCTTTGCCTGAGACCATGTGTGTCAGATTCATGTGCTGATCTGAAATTTTTGATTCACATGTGTGTCTTCTGCAAACTCGCTTATTGATTTTGTCAATACTCATCTGTATTGTGATGCATTGTGAAATTTTGAATATTTGCAAGTTTCGCATTAAATTTGTAATGTTATCGTTAATTGTGGGCTTAAACTTACTTGTGCTTTTTTCAAAATTTTTGAGAACGGAAGTCTATCCTTGTTCAAAACAATTATTCTCTAATTTCATTGTATAATTATATGAGAAATACGTTGCTTTTGGGAATTTTCAGATGCATGCAGAACTTTATTTTTGAAAATTTTTTAAAAGTTACAGATGTTGTTGTTTATTTATTTTCTAGCAAATCAGTGTTTGTTCTTCACAGCTTATGCCAAAGAATAGGTCACGACAAATTTCAGTGTATATTGACACAAATAAACGTTCATTTGGGAGAATTTTTGTATGTTACTGCTGTCCTGTGCATAAGCTAATTCATAGTAAATTGGCATTTGTGATTTAGTTACTGTAGCACACATTGTAACCAGCCTATTTTGTTAGATCTACTAAGTTTGGTAGCGACCATCATTAGCCCCAAAAAGTTTTAGAAACTAGCAATCTTTACCCTAGGTTTTTCTGTTGCCTTAATAGAAATCTTGTTTTGTGTATTTGCTTCAGTTATTCTAAGGAATTAGTAATTTTTTAGCTCAGCAGATTAGGAATAGTCAGCAGGCTCAATTTAAAGTTATTTGTTCACTGTTTGGTAAAATATTGCACCAGCCACAGTGCAGCCCCACTGTGAATGCTCTTCTCAAACATGAGATGAGCTCATTGATGTTCTTAAGCAAATGGAAATCTCCCTGGGTACTGTCAGATGGTTGGTAGGTGCTGCAAATTGATGTGTTGGAAGAGTTCCTGAGAGTCATGTACCTGTTGGTACCAAAGATACTGTAAGGACTATCCTCTCCTGCAGATCCTCTCTCCTCTGCAGGAAGTACGGGGTCTGTCATTACACATCCATTTGATTGTGAGTGGCATGTCAATGGTAGGTCTAGATGTCCTGTATAGGGTAGGCAGGGCTAAGGGTGTTAATTACCAATACCCCCTAACCAACAAGTATGGGTTAAACAAACAGAGCAATGGGGACTCACTTTATCTGTTGTGAAACCTGCTTTGTCCTGTGTCAGGAGGAGGCAAACATAAAAAGGTATGGCAGGTAGGGTTGTATTAATCGCAGGCAGTTCAAACACATGGCAAATAATGGTACCTCTTAAGGAAACATCAGCAAGGGACAGGTAGGAATCCCTGGTACACTCAATATGTATACCTGGAGGCCTTGTTTAACATGTAGAAGAGGCTATCCTGGCAGCCACTATCAGGGGGGGGGGGGGGGGGGGCAGGCTGCAGCTACCTACAGATTGTGGCACTTGTTGAAACATATGGTGCCTGTCATCTGGACTCTGAGGTCATACTTGCATCATTCCAGTGACTTGCAGAGAAAGTTGAGAAAACCAGCCAGGCTCACAGTTCACAACATTGTTCTGAGTCGAGTGAAAAGACTGAATCAGCAACTATGAAGATTCTTTAACAACTAGGCTATGACATTATGGACTTGGGTGTAGGGTTGAAAACTGTAGCATCCCCCTGAATGGGAGAGGTGTGCACTAAACATCGGTCACATAGCTGACTGTGTGTGGAGTGCACACAAGGGTCTCTTTCAGACTCTGAGGCAGTCATCAAAAGCAGTGAAGCTCACATAACGCAAGGTACAGAATGCTGCCTGAAACCTGAAATTGATAACATTTTCTGGGGAAATTGTAAGTGTACATCAAAAGGATAGGCTAATGGAAATGGAGGTGATGTATTTTTGCAGTAGACAAGAAACTCAAATCAACCGAGATAGAAATTGAAGCTGCACGTGAGATTGTTTTGGCAAGACTCAGTATCAAGGGTGGGCGTAAAATGTGAATTTGATCCTTCTCTTGCCCATGAGACTCATCTACTGATGTAACAAAGAACATTAGAGAAAACCTCACTTCACTTGTACATATGTTATCCAATCATAGTTTAGTCATCATTGGAGTCTTTAATCATCCAATGATCAGATGGGGAGATTACAGTTTTGTTAGTGGTAGGTGTGACAAGACATCCCATGAAACATTACTCAATGATTTTCTGGAAACTACCTAGAATAGACAGTTTGGAATGCCACTTATGATGGAAATATATTTGATCTAATGGCAACAATTAGATCTGATCTTTGAGGACGTCAACATTGAAACTGATGTTAGTGATCATGGAGCAGTTGTGGCAGCAATGATTACCAAAGTACAAATGACAACCAAAACAAGTATATATGTTAAGCAAACTTGTTAAAAAAGCAGTAGAGTCATACATCAGTGACAAATTCGAAACTTCCAGTGTAGCACACAGCATGTAGAGGAACTATGGTGCAAATTTAAATGAATAGTTGACCATGCACTAGATAGATAGGTACCCAGTAGAAAAGTTCATAATGTGAGGGTCTCTCCATCGTATATAATCACTGTGAAGAACCTTCTAAAGATATGGAGACTACAGCATAATAGGTGTAAAACAAAATGTAGGGCTATAGATAGAGTGTTGCTGAATGAAATGCATTTTACTGTCAAGACAGTGATGCGTCATGCCTTCAGCGACTATTGTAGCAGAATATTTTGTCAAATGATCTTTCACAAAAACCAATGAAATTCTGATTGAATGTAAAGGCTGTTAGTGGCACAAAAATTAGTATCCAGTCATTCATGAATGGGACAGAACTGAAATTGAGAGTAGTAAAGCAATGGCTGAAATGGTTAACTCCATTTTCAACATTTCTTTAAAAAGGAAAACCTGTGATAACTGCCCCAATATAATCCTCATATCACTTAAAATTTGAATGAAATAAGAGTTAGCTTCAGTGGTGTTGAGAACAGCTGAAATAATTAAAATTGAACAAAGCTCCAGGGCCCAATGGAATCCCTATCAGATTCTATAGAGAATTTTTGGCAGAGTTAGCCCCTCTTTTAAATGTAATCTGCCATATAGTTGTTCCTGTGTATATAATTCTCCACAAATTTTCTGAGTCCATGTCTGTGTGCTTGTGTGTTTTAGTGTGTGTGTGTGTGTGTGTGTGTGTGTGTGTGTGTGTGTGAGAGAGAGAGAGAGAGAGAGAGAGAGAGAGAGAGAGAGAGAGAGAGAGAGAGTTGAACATTCAGTATGCTAGTGACATGAACTCAGTTTTTAGTGCATATACTGTATTATGAGTCATTGGATGGCATATGTCCATGGGATATGTTTTTAATTATGCTTATATAATTGTGTAGAAGAAGTCATCCCACACAGATACTGCTGAAAAGGTGTTGTGTGTTACGCTCAGTGCTAATGAAAAATGCCTAATCAATGTAGTGGTGTTAAATTTGTCATATTTTATATTCAGTTGAATGCTGTTTACTTGTAATGAGAGCAAAACACACAGAGTAATAATATATCCAACTACAACTAACCATGGCTACTTTGCCACATGGTGTAGTCTTCACACTTGTATCACATATGAGCCATATAGTTGCTGCTGGAAACATTTTACTGTCACTGTCAAATAATAACTTTGAAATGAATATTACATGAAACTGAGATGATGCTGTTTTCTTTAACATGGCACAAGAGTTTACATTTTAAAATGTTTTGTTAGTTTGGAAAGATAACTAAATTTTTGTTCTCCATTGACACTGGGTATTTTGTAAAATTCCCAATCAGCAGTCTAAGTTTGGATTAACTTCCACTACCAATCACAATCCATATTGAGGGGATCCTTAAGGATGCAGAGTATCTCAAAAACAAGAATAAATATTTATCGAAAGAGATGTATGCTAATGGATGTGGAATAGAAATAAATCTGAAACATATTTTTCTTTAAGAGGTAATAACAGACTTGTCACAGCCATGTAAATGTATGTACGCTGAAGTGCATCAGATAATTCTTTGTATGTTGTAGCTACACATCATCGAGCAGAAAACTGTTTATGACACTTACATTGTTCTCATTGCTTCACTGGAGATGTGCAGAAGTCAGATTTTACATAACACACTGTTTGATTTTATTCACAATTTATATTTCAATTCTTTTTCCTAAGAAATGGAGTAGAAGAAGTAGCCCACCAATAAATCATTCAGATTCCTCTTAAACTGAAATTTATTGTTGGCTAAACTTCTTATGACTGCTGAAAATGCATGTTCCCAAATAATGGTCATTATCTGTTCAGATAGATAACAAGTTCAGACTGCATTTCACAGTTCATCAAATTAGATTAAATAGACAATTAAGTCAACAAATCACTGCTTACTTGATCCTTGTCAAATCTAATCATATTCACAGTTGCTTCTAAACTTTTGATAATTGTAGGAAGAAGAAAACAGCAGCTAGCTCTCTATAAAATAATGGGTCACATTGCTGTTTACTTTTAAGTTTGTTTGGTGTAGAAGAATATTATATGGCAACGCAAATCCCCAGGTCCAGACTGGCAGCAATTCCTCAGGACCCATGGCTGTTCTCAGGAACGGTGCATGAAAATCTTGATCCAGAAGGACGGCACTCACCTGCAGAGCTGGAGACTGCTCTGCGACGTGTTGGCCTTTGGGGAGCTGTGCGAGCTCTTGGTGGTCCTGCTGCTGATGTTGGGCCTGGCGGAAAGAAGCTTAGCACTGGTCAAAGACAGCTGCTATGCTTGGCACGTGCTGTACTGCGCGCAGCAAAGGCAAGGAGTAGTGATACTAGCTGACAAGTTTAACTTTTCAAAAATAATTTTGTTTTTACTTTTTGTGGATGTATTCATAATTAATTCATGCAGCAATGAAGTCAAAGAGAGGTGTTAGCATTAAATACTTTATGGTTTTGTTATTTTATCATCAGATACTTTTCACTTTATTGCACTTAAGCATCATCAGTTGTGTACCACTGTAAATAACTTAATTTGTTATTGTGTGTTGTTAGACTAAAATCTGTTCTTGGCCAAATGCATTAGTTTTTGGTACTTACACACACAGGTCACTATTTGCACACACATACCCGTGGCTGTCCTTTTCCCCTCATGGGCAGTTACAAGTTCAATGATCATCAATAATTAAAAATATTAACAATGTCAATTTAAACAATAATGCTTTATTATCAATACTGAAGACTGAATAATTGTGACATCAGGGCTAAAGCCAAAAAATCGACCTTCAATGTTGGCATAGATATAAATGAATCTTTTTCTGAACCTGTGTCGTAATGACACCAGTGCAACATGTTTGCAGTATGTCAAATGTGGCCATTCGAGAGGGAGTGGGAGCAATATTTTTCAACAAACTAAGGTAGGAGTGTTGGTTATTGTTGCAAATAAGCGTGGACTAATAACTTTCATTGTTCACTCAATTTGTGCTTTCATGATATCAAGTAGTACATACCCATTCTGTTTTAAATGTCTTTTAATTGCTAAAAATGATACTTCATGTTATGTATGTATGTGTTAAATTAAGTCTAGTAGCAACTGATAAGCTAAGAAAAGAAACAGGCCTCAAACTAATTCAAGAAGTACCTATTAGATGAAATTCAACATTTTATATGACTGAAAGATTTTTGCAGGCATGTTCAGCAGTTAATATCAATAATTGCCATGCTGGTGTACCATCCACGCTAACAGCTGCAGGCATTGTAGGCTCTACAGATGATTGTGACAGTCTACTCTTGAAATCCGTTTAGAAAAGTATGTTGCAAGCAGTAAAGTAATCTCAATAACGAATATATTGATTATCAAAATATCTGACATTCATCCAGCATAGAATTTTGAAGAGAGACTGAAGAATAACATCTTAGCAGAAACCAATAACCAACTGGACGTGTTAATACATTAGCCATATCAACATTGCTTGATCCTCGATTTGCTTCAGGATGCTTTTGAATATTTGAAAGCAATCAAAATTATCAGAGGTTTGCTAGCATTTATTGAAACAATTGTCAATGAGGATGGGCAATGCTTTGATACATTACAGGAAAACAGAGAAACCGCCTTTGATTTATGCAGTGAACATTATGAAACAGCACAAGTAAAGAATAATTTGCAAACTGGAACACAAACAAACTTACCATCAGCAAAAGATCACCTTGTGGATCTTAAATGAGACAAATTAAAAGTATGGAATCACATTAGTTCTGCCTGTCCAAGGCTACAAAAAATTCTGTTACATATTTGAGCTGTATGGCTGTATTGCTAGCATCTGAAATACTATTTTCTGCAGTAAGGTATGCTCTCCATCAACAATGAAATATACTGTTTGGGAAACTTCCCTCAGAAATATATTTATGGTCCATAGACAAAAAGTTGTGGAATATCTAACATTAATTATTGCTGTATTTAGTGATAAATAAATATGACGTTAGGTATATTTGTATGTTGCATTTTATGCCATTCTGTAAATTCATCATTTAACATCAATTTTAAAAACATTAATATTTTGTGGTTAGTTATTATCAGCCAGATGTCAGTAATGAAATTGTTATCAGCATCGATGATTTGCCATCACACATCCCTGGTTTCAAGTCTTAGCCCTGCCTTTTCTTCATTTGCATTCATTCTTACAGATTCAGCCTCCTTTTTTATGTCTGCTTATTTGTATTTGGTTATCTGAAATGTCACTGACTCATAAATTGTTGATTATCTTTTCTTTTAATCCATTTCTTTCTCTATTCAAGTGTCTTTCTTTATTCTTATTTGTTTAAAAGAAGAGACAAGTGCAAAATTTGTTATGGCCTGGAATCAGTTGATATATGATCATTTTGTTAGAGACAGGGCAGGGTTACTAATGTTTGAGATGTTGGATTGTGAATCATCTGCTATATTATAGGAAATTTAAATATGGTGACTATGCCAGTGTTTGTCTAGTAATTAGCTTCCCCATGAAAAAACCTGCATCTTGAGTGACAAGTTCAAATGGCACATACATACATATACTGGTTGTTGTGATCCTGCCTTCAGGTGTTTGTTTAAATGGTCATCATTTCTAATGAATTTGCCTGTTCATTCTGTCTTATCAGACATTTCCTTGCATCTAAGAAGTGTACTGCATTTACAGACTACCTACAGTTTCTGAAGACAGGTTGCGGATTGTAATACTCACTTTGTTCTTCAATTGAGATGTGTCATGAAAGTGGTGGACATGTACATCAGGGAGGCATGACAGTAAAACTGAGCACGGGTTTGATCATGTGCAGTCCATAAGCTATACCTATCCAGTGCTGTTCACTTAGTATCAACCTCTAGGGTACATGATTCATTAGAGCTAGTATTTGGCAATGGCAACCGTACACTTGGCAGCAGTGGAAACTAATTAGAACACATGGTTCCAGTAAATATAATATACCTTGTTACCTGACAGTGCAAGCTTACTGTCAGCTAAATTAAGTTTTTTTTGCAAAAAGAAAGAGAAAGCACTGGCATGCAAATGAAAAGTTGACAGAGCCTATTAGTAAAATGTTAATGCTGAGCAAGTAGATTACATGAAAATTAAAGCAGGAGTGATGTGAGGCTGAGATAAAGTATTTAATCCACTTTCTGATCTGTTGATGTGATGTGAATTGATTTGATTTGTACTGGGAGATAAAAACAGAGCAGTTCTACCCCACTATTGTCTGCACCTAAACTGGGTTTGTTGTGCAGTTTCACTCTATTTCGTTCTAGTAAAGCCAACCAACACCCTTAAAGAGTATTAGGAGGCCCTTTACTGGTTCTTTGATTTCGCCCTACTTTGGGGTACATTAAAACAATCGATTTTTAATATGCTATGGATTTCTATTGGCCCAGTATTGTTTCATTCTTTCTGATCATGCTTTCCTTTCTTCTTCAGAGATTTGGATTGTTTGTTTGGTTTTAATTTTGTCTTGGTACCTCTCTTTCTTCTCTTTGGTTAATATATATTTTTCCATACGTATTAGACACAATTTCTTCAGGACTTGATGACCTGAATAACCTATGTCTTCACTGGACTCGCATTCGGGAGGACAATGGTTCAACCCACGTCCGGCCATCCTGATTTATGTTTTTCGTGATTTCCCTGAATCACTCCAGGCAAATGTCCGGATGGTTACTTTGAAAGGGCACGGCCATCTTCCTTCCCCACCCTTCCCTAATCTGATGAGATCGATGACCTCGCTGTTTGGTCTCCCCCCCGAAACAACCCAAGCCAACTCCTATGTCTTATGACCTCCAGTGCTTGGCACTGGAAGTCTACATGTGGTGTGGTTTCATCATCCTCACCACATAGCCTACACATATGGACTTCTTTCTCTATACCCATTCTGTATAGGTATTTCCTAAAGTTTCAATGGCATATCATTAGCCATACCATGAGTTTAGTCTGTCCCCTGTTCGAACCCAAGATTACAGAACTTCCCTTAAAACATGTCTTTGGCTTCATTAGATTGCTATGTTTTTGTTTTTGGATCATAGTCCAGTATTCTACACGCTGCCTTATGATCCAGTTTCATAGTTTTGATTTAGCCATTGCCTTGGTGATGGTTGGGGCAGGTTTCAGTTCAAGAACTGGTGTTGTCACACCTGTCCTGGCCAGCCTACCAGCTTCTTCATTGCCATTGATCCAACCTGACCAGCAGCCCATAATGGTTTTATGCTATTGCACTCCCTTAGTCTCACAGTGACTTTGTAGTATTCTGCAACAATCTTTGATCACATTGCAGAGTCTGGTGTCTGTCTGAATAAATGTAAATACTACAATCTTTGTAGTGCCTTCATAAATTCTCATCTGCACACACCTGAGCTGATACTTCCACCTGTGATACTGTGGCCAGTGTCCCTAGAGAGATTGCATTCCCCATTCTAGGCTGTTCCCAATACACTCTGGACCCAGTGCCTTTTTCTGTTTTCGATCTGTCAATAAACCAAACTATGTCTTCTGCATGGTGTCATGGTTCATTCCTCCACTGCTCTCTACTTCCAATTATTACAACAAAAGGTGTATTAAAACAGTTGGAAGATAATGTATAGTCATCCTGCATTTCCCTGGCCATTCTATATTTAGTACTATCCATATATATGTGTGGGTTCAGGATTTTATGAAGATATCCAGTTATTTCCAGTTTTTAGCCTATATGCTCCTGTTGCTATCTCAATTTTAACCGACAGATATAAGGGGGATACGTTCAGCATGGTCTCTATCCCAGCAGTGGGTGTACTACTACATTCACATTCATGTTCACATTCACATTCACTGCTTATTCCACGTGCTGGGGCAAGTAGGCCAATCTCTGCACCTTGCCAAGATCCTTAGCAGCAATCCTCTTTTTCTACTTTGTTCCACCATACTGTAGCCCTATAATTAATTGTAGTCCTTATTACAGTGGTGTAAGTCCAGTAAATACTCTCAAGGTTTATTTTTTCCACAGTTGCTTCTAGTACTCATAAGAGTACCTTTCACTTTGGAACATGTACAGTATTCTTTATGTGAGGAGTCCATGATAGTTTTACATCCAGAGCTACTCATAGATACTTAACTAACCCCTCTGTAGTTTAAGTTTCATCAAGAAGCATCAGATTTCATCGAGAAGCATAAGATTCCAATACTTGTGCTAGATAAGCTTCCTTGTAAATGGTACAGCACAGTTTTGTTGAGGCTGACCTTTAGATCCTCTGGTGATGTTGATCACAAATTTTTCATTCGCCTTTCTTCTGCTCAGAATGACCTACGTCCAACTACACAATTATGGTGGTCTCAATGCCACACTCTTCTGCACCTCTAACCATGGATTCAAAAGTCATACTACTAAAAGACCCCTTAGTATCCAGGAAAATCCAGAGATAAATTTCCTGAAAGTGCAGCGCTTTTTCCACCTTCCCAACATGTTGGTGAAGTGCTGTTTCACATGGTTGGCCTGGTTGATATTGCATGTTGGTTTATGTGTAGAGGAACCTTAGTTGGCCTCCTTTCCCTAATGTACTCATTAACCAGTTTTTCTAATATCTTTAAAAGAAACAAGAACAGTCTGAACAGTCTCATATCCTTGGCATTGATATGATCAGTTATCCCTGGGTTTATAATGAAAACAATCCTCATTGTCCTCTAAGCATCAGGTATCATCATCATCATTTTGTTGGGCCTTTGCCCCACTGCAATGCGGGGTCAGCCTTGTTACTATGAATTTGGCAATGTTAGTGTCAGAGGTGGCCGGTTGCCCTTCCTGTCTCCACCCCATACCCCCCTGGGACAGAAGTAGTGCACCCCAGCTGTCTGTGTCCAGTGTAAGCCATGAAATAGTGTGAATGCTTTCAAATGCCTGTGAGTCGTGTAACTGAGGTGGGACATGGGGACCAGCCTTGTATTCACCTAGCGAGATGTGGAAAACCACCTAAAAGCAACATCCAGGCTGGCTGGCACACTGGCCCTCATTGTTAATCCGCTGGGCAGATTTAATCCGGGGCCGGTGCGCCTACTCGTGTCCAGGAAGCAGCCCATTAGTGCTCTCGGCTAACCTAGCTTGTCATCTAAGCATCAGGCATGATTCCCGCTAACCCTAAACAGCTGTAACTCTAAATGGTCCTGCCCACTGTGAAAAATCTTGTCATTGTTTTCTGTTAGCCTATTAGCTTTTCTCTCACTAGGGACAATTTTGCTTAGCATCTTGCCAGTACTAGTGTTATGTGATATTTGTTCACTTAATGCATCTGGTTGGGCTACACAAAAAATAGCTGTTTTAAAACATATTACTTTACTCCAGTTAAGTGGTCACATCCACACTCCAGCACTGGCCCAATGGTAAAAGACTGCAAGCAACGTGTATATGGGCCCCTCACCACTTGCACTGCTTCAGCCAGATTCTGACACACAAACTAGTCTGTCCAAAGTAACAATGATTTCTACAACTTTCCCACATTCTGGCATTGTAAGACTGTTTTCTATGGCTAAGTGTCTTTGTTCTTGAGCAAATATAACTATTGTATTTTAATTCTATGGAAAATGCTTGTAAGACATAGGTTGCATGGATACGCTACGTAAGCATACTGATTTCCTGTGCGAATAACCAACGTGCGAAAATGGTATCTTTGCATTATTTCAGAGAGCCTCTATAATGTTGTCTGCCACTGATCATCGATGTTATTGTAATGTTATAATTATAATTACCCCATCCCCCTCCCCCCCCCCCCCTCCGAGTTTTTGACCAAATCACAAATGAAGGACAAAATCTCTTAATGGTTAGTCTGAGGAACATGAAATATTTAAAAATGATATTTACTTCTAGTTCGAACCAATACTTAAACAGTACTGTTGAATGAAAATATATGTTCACAGTGGGCATTCCAGTGTTAAATAAATAAATAGTAAACAATACATAAGACTATATGCCAGAAATGTGGAAGATGAATTACTCTCCATTCCATGTTAAATATAAACATCCAAATTTGTATTTAAAAGGCTTAAGATTTACAAATATACAATGTAATGCTTTAAAATTAATTTACTCTCGTGCCACACAAAATTTCTCCGACAACAACATGTGACATTTGTCAGTTTCATAAATGAGTTCCTTCTTTTTCCTGTAAAAATATACATATATGTGAACTTTACACCAATGAAGCACATTTTGCATTCTTTTGTGCACTCTGTTTTCACTTTCATTATCTGCAGCATAAACTTTCAGCACTCACTGACACATTATGTTTCATCAGTCTTGCCCCTTGCAACAGTTGAGTCAATATGTCCAATCCAGAGTCCACTTCATTGACAGTCCAATTATCACACACTGCATCCACAAGCAAAATGTGCTGGACTAAAAAAAAGCACAGTATCAGTTTTGGTTTGTGGCCCATCGATCCTCCTTAATATACATACTTAGACCCCAATATGTGAAACAAACTAAGATATTCTAAAGAAACTCACATTCACTGAAATATTACTGTGATAAGCCAACAAGGAAAACAAAACAAAGTGCAAGAAATGCACAAATCAAACCTTCAGTTTGGGAATCAATTCTCAAAGCAACATGAAAAATGAAAAATAATTCCCAGCTGTGATATCGTAGCAGTCCTTTCAGCATCAACAAAACAAAGTCCAATTCCGTGTCTGACAAGAAAATTAATCATTAATCCCCAACTATTTCCCTCATAAATCAAATGGCTCATTTTACCCTCCTGCTTGTGGATAGCACCATATATAACTTAAAATCTAAGGAACAACAAAAAATTTTAAATGATCTTGATAAAATGACACAAAGTGTTATTACAAAGTCACTGATCAACAAATACTCATTCTTTTTTTAAACATTATAAAAAACTATTAAAACACGCACGCACACACACACACACACACACACACACACACACACACACACACACACACACACACTCCAGTTTCACTCACTTCAACATATTCCATCATGGTCCTTCTTCCTTATACAGCTTTATCTCATTTATATTTCTCAGCCCAAGTATTTTGTTTGTCTGTGGGCAAACCAAACAGTATGCATTTATATGTGGACTTGCCATCACCTCAAAAGACCCATAATATAATTCAAAAATTTTTTTTGTCTCCTTGTTGTGTTCTGTTGACTTTTTCTTTGTCCTCACCAACACCAGATCCCCAACTCTCATCTCTGTCACCTTTACCTTTCTGTAATGTCTTTGCTTTGTTTGCATTGCTCCTCCAACTCTTCTCATCTCATTACGCGGGGGGGGGGGGGGGGGGGGGGGGGGGAATCAACATGTTCAGAGAACAGATTTGGTTACTTTGTGTTGAACTCCACCTCCCATGGTGAAAACCCCATTGAGCTATGCTTCACACAGTTCATTACAGTTTCAAAATCTTTTTAGATATTGCACCCAAGAACTATGTTTGTTGCCACAGTGTGTTCTGCAGAGCCATCCCAATTCTCTCATATATTGTTCTGCTGGATTGTACAAGGAATGATACACTGAGATTCATATATGCTTTATCCCTGCAGTGTCTGTAAACTTAATATAAGCATTACTAGTGAATTGGGATCCATTGTCATTTAAAATAGCTTTTGGTACATTCATGAAAAGAAAATACTCTTATGTGAACTTGGAAATCAGACTCTTACTGGTAGTCTGTCTGATTGCATACAGCTTGATGTATTTACTAAATATATCCACTGTTACAAAAATGTATTTGCATCCACCTCTTCCAGTTGGCAGTGCCCCAGAAAGATCAACTGCTACCAGATCTCCATCCTTCTCTGGTATTATACAGTGTAAGTATCCCTGCCTGTGCACCTGGCTTATCTTAACTCTCTGACAGGTGTCAGAACTCTCAAGTTGTTTCCGTTCTTGTCTAACCATATTACTGAACACAACATTTTCCCTCATTATTTCAGTGCATTTTTGAGGTCCATAATGTCCATAGCTCAGGTGCACATGCTGAGTTAAATAATTGACATGGTCCTCTGGAAAATATAACTTCCATTCACCACTGTTTTTGCTCGTCCTCTTGAACAATGTCATATTTATTCAAATTTTCCTCCTCCCTAGTTCCCAGGCACTTGTTTATCTGTTGTGGTTTGTGATCCTGAGCCTGTGGTCTTCTTATGTCCCTACATACTCCTCTGATATTTCTCACTCTTGGCAAACTCTTTATATATAGCATTTTAAATTCTTTATTTCCATTCTCTTCCTCTGTTAACATATCCCCAGTCCCCACTGGTAATCTCGAAAAAGCATCAGCCACAACAATTTCAGTTATCTTTATGTAATGGATGGTGTAATTAAATTGCTGCAGGAATATAGCCCACCTCATTAGTTTGATGTTTAACAATTTACATTCATGTAAATAGCCCAATGCTTTATGATCAGTGAAAACAATCACTTCATGACCCAGTAGAGTTTCTGAAGTTAGTGAATGCCCACACAACTGCTAACAACTCCTTTTCAGTGATCCCATATCTCCGCTCATGTTTTGAAAGTGGTCTCAATGCAAAAGCTTTACTCCTCAGTTCTTCATGTCCACCTACAACTTTATTCTGTGACAGTGGCACTCCCAAACCATAATCACTGCTGTCAGTGTGCAAACAGTAAGGCACAGTTGTATCTGGGTGGTACAGTAATCCATTGCTACTTGAATGATCCTTTACCTCCTGAAAATCTTTGGTGCAATCCTGTGTCCACATCCAAGTTGCCTGTTTCTTTAGTAACTTGGTTAGGTTTGTTGAGTTTAGACTCTGATTCCTGATAAACTTTTGATAGAAATCATGCATTCCTAAAAAGGACTTTCATTGCTTCTTGTTATTAGGAATTGGGCACTTAGCTATAGCCTCTATTCTGTCTTTCTTTAGTATCTTTCCTGTGGGTGTGATAACATGTCCCAAGAATTCCATCTCCTTCCTAGCAAACTGACACTTGCTTAGTTTTAGCTTCATTCCACCCCTTCTAAGGACACCTAACACTTCCCTCACTAGATGACAGTGACTTTCCCATTCAACAGATGCCATCAATATGTCGTCCACATAGATTGTCAGTTTGCTCGAAGGCTCTCTATGTAAAACATGATGTAATGTTCTTATACAAACAGTCACAGACATTTTCAGACCAAAAGGAACTACCTTAAATTGGTAGCATCTGCCACCATATGAGAAAGCAGTATACTGCCTACTCTTCTTGGCTAAGGGAATTTGCCAGAAACCAAATGTCAGATCCACACTTGACATTATTTCAGCATAGTGGAACTGATAGAGCAGATCATCCATATTTTCTGGATGGTCTGTTCGCCTACAGATTATGGGATTCAGCTTTCTAGCATCTCACACAAGCCTCACTGATTTATCCTTCTCGTTGACAACAACTAGTGGATTATTGTATTGACTATTGCTTCCTTCTATTATCCCTATCTTCAGAATTCTTTCCAGATCAATTTTAACTCCCTCCCTTAGTGCAACAGCAATATGGTATGGTCTCTGCATGAATGGTTCATGTGGCTTAACATTTATAACACATTCAAAGTCTTTCACCCTTCCTCACCCATCATAAAATACATCATCATTTTCGCACAGCAGATCATGCAGCTCCTTTCTTTGTCCTTCACATTACTTTGGTATTATCAGTTTTGTGTTTAATTTCTAACATTGTCTTCATCGGATCTGTGTGGCTTCCTCTCCACTGTTCACTATTTTCTCTTGGCCTTTGACCCACTACAAGTGATGCTATCATCATTTTCCCTGTTAATGACATGTTGTAGTCTATAACTAAATTAGCCCCACTTTCATCTATATTTAGCTGGTTTCTTTTACAGTCTAGAACAGCTCCTACTTTGGTTATCCAATTGATACCAATAATAAAATTCATACAGAGTTCAGGAATAACCATACATATGTGATTAAACTCAATATCAGCTATCTTAAAACGCAGCATTACCTTGCTCCTAACAGGTTTGGTTAACCTGGTAGTTGTACCTCTAATCTGCATTCCAACAACTGGCAATTCCATAATTTGTGTAATGGATTTCAGATGTTCATAAAACTTTTAAGAGATTCCACAGATCTCACCGCCTGAATCAAGAAATGCTTCAGTCTTAAACCCTCCAACACTCACTTTAATTTTTGGTTGTAATTGTACTGCCCTATTACTTTCTAAAAGTTTCTTCCTCAAGCAGATCCTTCTCACCACTTTGAAATTCATCTTAGAACCTTCCTTGGTATTAATACTTAATTCACCCTCTATGTAATTCACTGCCTTTTGCTACTATGAAAACTAATATTGCAATTTCATTTAACACAGTCTACTACTACATTTACACCTCTACTGCTTGTATCTCATGCTGTACTGACAACACGATGCAAAACATTGCTGTCTAACACACCAATTTCATCAAAAAATTCCTCAGTAGCTGCCAATAATTTCATATTTATTTCATTTTCCCCATGACAAATTTTTTCTCCACTGTACTTTAGTATTTCTGGTGGCCTGGTCTTTTCTTGTTTCTCTAAACTTCTGACCACTTTTATAAATTCTTCACTAATTTCATCTAGCCCTGACTTTGGTACCCAGAAAGATGAAATTCCATTTTGTTTACAATTTTCACTCATACCCTTACTTATTGCTACCTCTACATTTCCATATGCTTTAGATACATCTGCTAGTGCTTGAAGAACTATTTACACCAATAACATTTACATTACACACAGGATTTGCCTCTGCAGCACTACTGGTTACATCAAAGACATCTGAGGCATTGCTCCCAATAATGGCTTTAGAAAGATCTGCAGTAATACCACTTACACCATTAATATTATTAGATGGATCTGCTTCAACTGCTCTATTTACTGCATACTTTACACTAGCATCAACTTCACCAATAACACATGCAACATCACAACTGTCTTGACACAAGATTCAAAATTTGCATCACTGTTGACAACATTTGAAATATCACTTATAAACCACCACAAGGAATATTTTTGCACATGAAGGATCCACCCTTCCAACATTTGCATGCATAGAAACACAACTGCCAGTTACTTCATTTACAATTTTCTCATGCTGCTCAATATATTAATGCACACACTCCCAACTTGTCAGCTACAGTATTGGAACAATCAGCACTATGATGATACCTCAGAATTGCTGGACTATCATTGCCATTGTCATGAATATTTGAATCTTCACTATTCATCCCATCACTTGATTCAGCCCATTGGGTTCTACACATGGCTGGTGACTACTTTGAAGGATAGTGACATGCGCAAACATGTAACTCTTTTGTATCGGTTGTGGATAAATAGTTCCCAGTATTTAAGTTCCAACCCTTGTACATTCCTTTTTTACACTTCTTTATGATTTGACAGTTTTCTAAATTTGAGGTCAGAGTGGCAGACGTGATTGTGTCTGAAATTTCTTTGAAATCTACAGGATTCCTTATCGATGTTCTGACTTAAAATAATCGTAATTGAGGTCTATCTTATATGAGCTGTAGTCTGTCTTCTTAGGTTTCCTATAGACCATAATCTGTTTAACACCTATTTCAACATCAAACATAATCAGGGTGTTTACACTCAGGAACAACCAGGAAATCTGGGAAAAGCATGGGAATTTTTTATAATTTCGGGAATTTTTCATTGTTTTAGCCTTGAGTTAAATTTTTGTAATTTTGACTGGTAAAAACTGATAATCGAACAAAGAATTTTACTGTATCACGCTACTACAAAATAATGGGGCAGCAATAAAATGTAAACGACAGAATAAAATCAAAATAAAACTTCAGTTGCAAAGGAATGCGCCATTTACAACAACAATACACAGTGTGCAAACAAGCGCCTGCCTAAAGCGAAATGTGCCAAAGACTCTAGGACAAAGGCAGTACACTTCATAACAGCAAACTACTTCTGGAGAGTGTGACATCATAACTGTTTCATTAAGTTGATTTTGAGCAGTTGCCAGTGGGCTCCAGTACATGCGCTTCTACTTCTGGCCACTTGAAGTGTGGTTGCAGTAGTAGCAAAAGCAGTCGTGCTACCCATAAAATTTTTTCCGGTGTGCCTAAGCTGCCAGATTCGCATATGTGCAGAGCAGTCTGGGTTACAGTGGGGAGGGGTTAGTGACCCATGATTATTTTTAATGATTTTTGCTATTTTCTCTTCATTTCTCATGAAATAAAATGGATTCCTGTGACCAGGAGCTATCAAGTGAATAAAATGTATTCACATAATTGTTGTTGGTTTGATGCAGCTCTTCATGCTACTCTATCCTGTGCAAGCTTCTTCATCTCCCAGTACCTACTGCAACCTACACCCTTCTGAATATGCTTGGTGTATTCATCCCTTGGTCTCCCTCTACGATTTTTACCCTCCATGCTGCCCTCCAATGCTAAATTGGTGATCCCTTGATGCCTCAGAACATGTCCTACCAACCGATCCCTTTTTCTAATCAAGTTGTGCCACAAACTTCTCTTCTCCCCAGTCCTATTCAACACCTCCTCATTAGTTATGTGATCTACCCATCTAATCTTCAGCATTCTTCTGTAGCACTACATTTCGAAAGCATCTATTCTCTTCTTGTCTAAACTATTTATCGTCCATGTTTCACTTCCATACATGGCTACACTCCATACAAATACTTTCAGAAACGACTTCCTGACACTTAAATCTATACTCGATGTTAACAAATTTCTCTTCTTCAGAAATCCTTTCCTTGCCATTGCCAGTCTACATTTTATATCCTCTCTACTTCGACGATCATCAGTTATTTTGCTCCCCAAACAGCAAAACTCCTTTAATACTTCACATAATTTTGGAAGGCTAAAATATGTTATTAGTTTCGGTTTTCTGATGTTATTTCATTTCCACATTTGTGGCAGTCAAGCCTTTATTGCCTTGCACAACAACAAAGTTATTTTTGTCAGTTTGCTAAACAAAACTGGCTTTTATTAACTTTTTCTACAGATGCAGTCAATTTATAAGAAACAAAATGTTTCATTCAATACTATTGGCTAGTTTTAACTGTTCACTGAATTTCAAGTGAACATTTTCATCTTCTGGCATGTACAGTGAAACCCTGCTGTTACACTTTTCAAGGGAGTATTTATAACTGTATGGGAAGTAGAAACGTTTGACTTAATGTCAAACGTCATAATCGATGTTTTTGGAAAGCCTGCAGCTTTTAGTAATTAATTAGATAATGAAATACTGCACTAGTCAAGTATTTTTTCATGCTTAACGATGTGTTTTGAGAATTTTTAATTTCAAATATCATAATCAAATTCATTATTTAAATAATGAAATACTGCGCTAGTTAGTATTTTTTCATGCTTAACGACGCATTTTGAGAATTTTTTCTCATTGTCAAGTGAAAATATATGCATAAGTATTTTGTGTGGTCTTTGAATATGCGCTACTCTGCCTCTCATGCACTGTAGTTGTCTTTCTGAGACTATCAGGTACTGTACCTCCTCAATTACGTAGAAAATCACACGTACACAAACTATCACTCACACTATTTGTGTAACATCACAAAAAATAATATGAAAATACTGCAACTGACAATGAGAACAAATTCTCGAAACATTTTTTGCTCAGCATGAAAAAATACATAACCCGCATTGTGTTTAAACAAAAAACATTTGAACAATACAAAGTGAATGATGGTGTCAACTAACACTACAAGAGGCCAAACACCGAAATACAGTAAATATGGTTCGACAAAGGTGTCATGGTGATCACAGCAATCACGAAAGTGCATTTGCGTGGTACAGAGTGGAGATGGGTTGTTCGCAAACTAACGGCTCCAAAGGAACGATTCACCGAGATGAAAAGAATGAGTGAGGAATGAATTCTAAGGAACGGTCTTTCATAGTTGGCTTCAGTCATGGCTTTCTACTTAAAGTTCCTGGGAACAGGAAACATTTGGTCTCATTCCTGCAATGGCACGTTGGCCAGTCTCATTCCAACCTCAGCCCAATTCCTGTCTACCTCACTCTCAGTTGCAGCTCTCTACTTATAGTTCCCAGGAATGGGAAACGGTCGGTATCGTTCCTGAACAGCACATCGGCCAGTCTCGTTCCAGCCTCTGTTACATTTCCATCTGTCTTGGTCTTGCTCAGCTGGCCTTGTCCTTCTTCGTGTGGTCACTAGTTGCAGTTCCACAACTTCAGTATTGAGTTGTTGTTGTTCATTTCATTTGCTTCACCCGCCCATTCTAGATCCGTTTCAAACCTTTTTTGAACTCTGAACTTCTGGTTCTTTTCATATTCTGTTCAGCATCCACAACTGGTAATTAAAATATTTTTTATGATTATGTAAATTACATAAAAATTACGTGGTATGTAATACATACATCTTTTCAGGTAACGAAACGGTGTATCAGCTTACTTCACTATTTCGATAAACAGCAGAAGAAATATTTGTAAAAAGACTAGATTTTTTGTTATTACACATGCGAAGGTTGTCGGCATGGCACACACAAGTGGCCATTTTCTGTCTTTTTTTGATCCAAGGTAAAAGAGTAGGTTCATTGTTATGGAAGGCAGACCGACTTACAACCAAATGAAGCCCGCACTTTGTAATCAAGTGTATGGTATCACATTTTGTAAAGAGAATATGATAACTCCTACAATATTATTTTGGTAGCACAGGGTGGCCCACAAAAAATCTGCCCCGAGTAATAGTATACCGTGACGTCGTCGTGTTGTATTGTAAGGTGCCACATATACCATTTGTATATGTATACGTGTATGTCGTTGTTGTCATATCTTCTTTCCCTCATCTATATAAGAGCATGAGAAATGTTTATGGTTGTGTTTACTTATTTATTGTTGACAAAACACAACTACACGGCCACGATACCACCTGATTCCAGAATAGCTAGCTTAATATAGTATGAAAATAGTGGGTTTTGATGCAGCGTTATTTAAGTGTGATTTTATTCTTCGTTTAATCTTTGAGAGACTAAGAACCAGCTACTCTTAATCAGGCCCAAAATGTAACTTGTAATGAGAGCACCTACGACCAGTCTGTCACAATATTAATAATACGTAAGGCTCTACACCACTATAAGAAAATATTACTGTTAATGAAATAACAAAATATACGAATAAACTTCTTCATATCTTTCCTTTTATTCAATCAAATGCTTTCTAATGTTTATTTCGCACACACAAATCATTCACACCTCGACGTAGAGTGTAAATGTGTGCATGAAAAATAGTACTCTGTTTCTGCTGATAACCACGTATGAGCTTTTGGGTTGCTAGGTTACTTCGATCAACAGGATTTATATTGGATTTTGAAACTGATCTTTCTGCCCAAACTTACATCCCCCACAATGGCCCATCAGCCGTGGGATAACCATAAAATATTCTACCGTTTCGCGATAATTAAGAATCCATGTAAATTGTATTGTTGTGAGTTTAAAGCAAACCATTGGCGGCACGAAAGCAGTCTTGATACCGCATCACACTCGCGATGCTTACTAGCCTGTCACGAAATTGACCTGCATACATCTACAATCAATTCCAAGGTCATAATTTTCCCCACATGCTTGTGTGCAATTGAACTTCATCAAATCAAGTATTTCTCGAATCGAATTCACTGATCTGGACACTGATCTTTCATAAACGCACAATTAACACTCTTTTTCTAAGAGTAAAAGAATGATGTCACGTCATCTACATAGTTAGTAAAATATTATTCCAAATGTCCTCAAACATTTATCATCATTATATTTTAATGTTGTTGTTGTTGTTGTCGTTGTTGTGGTCTTCAGTCCACAGACTGGTTTGATGCAGCTCTCCATGCTACTCTATCCTGTGCAAGCTTCTTCATTCCCCAGTACCTACTGCAACATACATCCTTCTGAATCTGTTTAGTGTGTACATCTCTTGTTCTCCCTCTATGATTTTTACCCTCCACGCTGCCCTCCAATACTAAATTGGTGATCCCTTGATACCAGCCGATCCCTCCTTTCAGTCAAGTTGTGCCACAAATTTCTCTTCTCTTCAATTCTATTCAATACCTCCTCATTAGTTATGTGATCTACACGTCTAACATTCAGCATTTTTCTGTAGCACCACATTTCGAAAGCTTCTATTCTCTTGTTGTCTAAACTATTTATCGTCCATGTTTCACTTCCATACATGGCTACACTCCATACAAATACTTTCAGAAAAGACTTCATGACACTTAAATTTATACTCGATGTTAACAAATTTCTCTTCTTTGGAAACCCTTTACTTTCCATTGCCAGTCTACATTTTATATCCTCTCTACTTCGACCATGAAACTGTCGTTCCAACTATTGTTATTTTGTAATAAAACCTGGCATAGTTCAAATAAAGTAGTCACTTTTTTGTATATATATAATAGTCAAATTCCTACAGGTGTCTTCAGTTGTCTAATATGAGTATGATTCCAATAGTGCCATTTGTTGGATGCAGAAGTTCCGCTGTTCACCGTGTCTGTCTCAATTTGGGTGTTTCTAATACCATTTTTCTTTCTGGATGTGCTTGCTTGCTGCTACTTGATATAAAAAGTAATACGAAAAACTCATAAGTTCATCATTCACTTTCGATTTATTTCACAGGGAAGTACAACTTTGTTCCACGACTGCGTCTCAACCAGCCACAGCCGACTCTCCAAGTGACAAAGAATGACTCTAGCTTCAAAGATATTCCACTCGACACGCAAACTTCCGCTTGTAATAAGTCTCTTTGATATTGTTCGTCATATCCACCAATATCAATCAATATATTGCAATTTTTAAACATAATAGTAAATTAACATAAAAAATAAGTAGATTATACCGAGCGAGGTGGCGCAGTGGTTAGCACACTGGACTCGCATTCGGGAGGACGACGGTTCAATCCTGTCTCCGGCCATCCTGATTTAGGTTTTCCGTGATTTCCCTAAATCGCTTCAGGCAAATGCCGAGATGGTTCCTTCGAAAGGGCACGGCCAATTTCCTTCCCCATCCTTCCCTCACCCGAGCTTGCGCTCCGTCCCTAATGACCTCGTTGTCGACAGGACATTAAACACTGATCTCCTCCTCCTCCTAAGTAGATTATAATTTATAAAAATTCCGACAAAAATATAAGAAAAAAAACATTCACCACTTTGCCCACTAAATTCGGTATCGATAACTTCAGTTGAAAATAATACATCTCCCAGATCCATTACAACCATCATCAGTTATTTTGCTCCCCAAATAGCAAAACTCCTTTACTACTTTAAGTGTCTCATTTCCTAATCTAATTCCCTCAGCATTACCCAACTTAATTCGAGTACATTCCATTAGCCTCATTTTGCTTTTGTTGATGTTCATCTTATATCCTCCTCTCAAGACACTGTCCATTCTGTTCAACTGCTCTTCTAAGTCCTTTGCTGTCTCTGAGAGAATTACAATGTCATCAGCAAACCACAAAGTTTTTATTACTTCTCCATGAATTTTAATACCTACTTCGAATTTTTCTTTTGTTTCCTTCACTGCTTGCTCAATATATAGATTGAATAACATCGGGGAGAGGCTACAAACCTGTCTCACTCCCTTCCCAACCACTGCTTTCCTTTCATGTCCCTTGACTCTTATAACTGCCTGCTGGTTTCTGTACAAATTGTAAATAGCCTTTCGCTCCCTGTATTTTACCCCTGCCACCTTCACAATTTGAAAGAGAGTATTCCATTCAACATTGTCAAAAGCTTTCTCTAAGTCTACAAATGCTAGAAACATAGGTTTGCCTTTTGTTAATCTTTCTTCTAAGACAAGTCGTTGGGTCAGTATTGCCTCATGTGTTCCAACACTTCTACAGAATCCATACTGATCTACCTCGAGGTCGGCTTCTACTAGTTTTTCCATTCGTCTATAAAGAATTCGCATTAGTATTTTGCAGCTGTGACTTATTAAACTGATAGTTTGGTAATTTTCACATCTGTCAACACCTGCTTTCTTCGGCATTGGAATTATTATCGTCTTCTTGAAGTCTGAGGGAATTTATCCTGTCTCATACATCTTTCTCAGCAGATGGTAGAGTTTTGTCAGGTCTGGCTCTGCCAAGGCTGTCATTATTTCTAATGGGGTGTTGTCTACTACTGGGGCTTTGTTTTGACTTAGGTCTTTCAGTGCTCTGTCAAACTCTTCACGCAGTATCATATCTCCCATTTCATCTTCATCTACAATCTCTTCCATTTCTATAATATTGTCCTCAAGAACATCACCCTTATATTGACCCTCTATATACTCCTTCCACCTTTCTGCTTTCCCCTCTTTGCTTAGAACTGGGTTTCCATTTGAGCTCTTGATATTCATGCAAGTCATTCTGTTTTCTCCAAAGGTCTCTTTAATTTTCCTGTTGGCAGTGTCTATCTTCCCCTAGTGATACGCGCTTCTACATCCTTACATTTGTCCTCTAGCCATCCCTGCTTAGGCATTTTGCACTTCCTGTTAATCTCATTTTTGAGAGGTTTGTATTCCTTTTTGCCTGCTTCACTTACTGCAGTTTTGTATTTTCTCCTTTCATCAATTAAATTCAATATCTCTTCTGTTACCCGAGGTTTTCTAGTAGCCCTTATCTTTTTACCTACTTGATCCTCTGCTACCTTCACTATTTCGTCTCTCAAAGCTACCCATTCTTCTTCTACTGTATTTCTTTCTCCCATTCTTGTCAGTCATTCCCTAATGCTATCCCTGAAGCTCTCTACAACCTCTGGTTCTTTCTGTTTATCCAGGTCCCATTTCAATTTCCCACCTTTTTGCAGTTTCTTCAGTTTTAACCTACAGTTCATAACCAATAGATTGTGGTCAGAGCCCACATCTGCCCTGGAAATGTCTTACAATTTAAAACCTGGTTCCTGTATCTCTGTCTTACCATTATATAATCTATCTGATACCTTCCAGTATCTTCCATGTGTACAACCTTCTTTCATGTTTCTTGAACCAAGTGTTAGCTATGATTAAGTTATGCTCTGTGCAAAATTCTACCAGGCGGCTTCCTCTTTCATTCCTTATTTCCATTCCATATTCACCTACTAAGTTTCCTTCTCTTCCTTTTCCCTACTGTCGAGCTCCAGTCACCCATAACAATTAAATTTTCATTCTCTTCACTATCTGAATAATTTCTTTTATCTCATCATACATTTCATCAATCTCTTCGTCATCTGCGGAGCTAGTTGGCATATAAACTTGTACTACTGTGGTAGGCGTGTTCTTCATATCTATCTTGGCCACAATAATGTGTTCACTATGCTGTTTGTTGTAGCTTACCCACATTCCTATTTTTCTATTCATTATTAAACCTACTCCTGCAGTACCCCTATTTGATTTTGTATTTATAACCCTGTATTCACCTGACCAGAAGTCTTGTTCCTCCTGCCACCTAACTTCACTAATTCCCACGATATCTAACTTTAACCTGTCCATTTCCCTTTTCAAATTTTCTAACCTACCTGCCCGATTAAGGGATCTGACATTCCATGCTCCAATCCATAGAAGGCCAATTCTCTTTCTCCTGATAACAATGTCCTCCTGAGTAGCCTCCACCCGGAGATCCAAATGGGGTACTATTTTGCCTCCGGAATATTTTACCCAAGAGGACGCCATCATCATTTATCCATACAGTAAAGCTGCATATTTTAATGGTAATCAGAAAGAGAAATTATTTGTTATCGGAAAGTAAAACATAACAGATCACAAAGTGCACGTAACTAAATGACAGCTTCGCATAGCATCGGGACTTATTCACTCAAAACTATATAAAGAAATGCCCAAAATCTCAATTTCTCCATATCAATTGACAGATACAAATAAGATATTCAAGACTTCATAGATCAATCCTGACCTGTAATGTTATACTAGACTGCTCATTGTCACTTACCAATCATCATCTGTTGTTTCAAAATTGTTTGTATTAGCTTATTTGTTATTTCTTCACTGCCTAATTATTACATGTTTATATCTTCTGCTCATAGCGGTCAACACATCATGCTTAATTGGCGAGCAGTCTGTACTTGGGACAGGTTTTTTTATGCGCCACCTTATATTATTTCACTGTGGTCAGCTACATAACGCTAAAGTTGGCTAAATGAGATGTTTTGCAGAATCACGAAAATTACATGTGAGTGAGAATTCTATTATGAATAAAAACTCTGTAATCCAGGGGGTAGGCAAGTGCCCCCTCATGGCACCTTCCATCTTCAGTCAACTATACTACTAATTTTCACTTTTTCATAAGAACCATATACCAAGCAGAAACGAGTAAAAATGAACGAGTAAAAATGAACGAGTAAAAATGAACGGTTCTCAAAAAAGAGCGATCACCAGTAAACTAGTTCCCAAGGATGAATACTTTTGCCCATCTCTAGTAAAGAGTTTGGAAATTGTTGTAAATGGTTGTGATACCTTTATTCTAACAAACTTACTTACAGTAGAACCCCTCTAATCCATCACCTTCGGAACCGGGACCGTGGTCGGAACGAGAAAAAGGTCAGATTATCCGAAAAATCTCATATTTATTGCAAAAAATATAAAAAGACATTTAGTACAAAAAATTGAACGATTTAAGAACTAAAAGATGTCTACAGTAATATAAAAAGATGTTTTTTACAGCATTAAACAGCATATTAACTAAAAAACTTCTACACACACGATAATATGTATAGGTTTTAAAAGGAAAAACGACAAACAAATTACAGTACTGTACTGTACATAATAATGTATAAACGAAATGTACTGTAAACTAAAACAATGTTTATAGCACTGTATATAAGAAAGAATTTTTTTTTACAAATAAATAAACTACTGTATGTATAAACTAAGAAATGATTATACTGTATGCATTGTTTTTACAGTAAAAATGAAAACAAATTACTAGGAAAAAATTCAGGGATACGTTTTTGACGAGTTTTCCAAGGATCACTCCAGCCTTCACTGGCAGCAAATTTACTTTCGGCTTCTAGTTTTTTGTGCACTACCGCTTTTTATTTGAGAATTGGCCCCGATATTGGAGTTCCTTTTCTTCTTTCTTGACAAAACCACATCCAAAATGCCTTATCAATCAGTTCAAGTTTAGGCTTTTTTAATGTTTTGCGATTCTTCAAAGTGTTTTCACCATCAATCGTAACTGTATAGGAGTCAATAGTTTTCCAACTCTTCTTCCAATCCTTAATTGTTGTAACACTTACATTCAGTTTCTTTGCAATTTTTTGGAGCTAATCTCCTTCATCCAGTCTTTGTAGCACTGCTAATTTTTCATTTAGTGAAAGGGGTGTGTGTTTATGTTCGAATTCACACATGATGAAAAACAGACAACTGTACACACAGTGAATCTACAGTAATAAGTGCAGTAGAGAACACAGAATAAAGCAAACAATAAAGTTTTTTAATCCCAACAAAGGATAACACTGCACAATAACATACAGTATAAGAATAGGCACAGTGATAGACACCGCAACAATGGCCCGACAGGCGTCCAGTCAGTGACAAGTCGGCACAGGCTCGCGAGCTTCAGCATGGTCAGACTAACCGGAGTGGCGGACCATCCAGGGTCGGGTTAGAGGGGTTCTACCTACTCCCATCAGCCATCATGTGAAGTAGTGCTTGGTAGCGGCGGGAGATACGGCACAAATTGTTCCAACTTTTACACATTTACCAGTTCAAATCCACTGAGTAGAGTGCCCTGGTGTCAAGAATCTTAACTACATAATATGTATAAACACTACTGAATGGCCAACATCATGCCTGCGTCCTTTTTTTTCTTTTTCTTTTTCCTTTTTTTTTTTCTCCTCGACAAATATTTTTTTGTGATGCGTAAATTGTGGGAAAATTATGAATATGTTGACC
The DNA here is from genome assembly GCF_023897955.1 of Schistocerca gregaria. Taxonomy (NCBI): domain Eukaryota; kingdom Metazoa; phylum Arthropoda; class Insecta; order Orthoptera; family Acrididae; genus Schistocerca; species Schistocerca gregaria. The sequence goes on along the minus strand of NC_064920.1, from coordinate 301,273,007 downwards.
CAAAATTGGGTGCAAATTAACATTGTGGACATAGAAAATTTGATGGTAACAATAAAAGTGTCGTAAATGGCGGGAAAATGTTAATTCTGAGAACATAAAAGTGGTCAACTTTCTTGCTCATTCTGTGTATGCCATAATAAAGAACCAAACATGAGACAATTCAGTACTGGTACTCCAAGTAAATTTGCACCCTGAAACCCCCATTGAAAAGCTTAGTATCGGGTTGAGGCGTACTTCATTGTAAATATGGACACACGAATGTGTCCTTTATGCCAAATTATGCATTTTAGTATGGTTCATGAAATTCCTATGATCTTGGAGTTGCTGCACATCAAACATTTTTCCAAAATGCATATTTTCTTTCTCCTCCTCGCCGAGTTTCATTTTCTAAAGTGCTGGGAAGTTCTACACTGTTGCATAAAACCTTTACCATTCAAAGGATTGACATTTTTAGTGCTCTGAGGGAAACTACACTGTCACTTGTCATGGGAAAAGTGTATTTTCACCTAGGAAGAAGCGTATTTTCACATGGGGAAAAAGTGTGTTTTTAATCGGGAGATATGGGAGAAAATTGATTTTTCCCCCCCTCTTGTCTGTGTATACACTTAGATAATATGCATGTGGTCAGATAAGGATGGCTCTGACTATAAATGCCATTTTTTATTAAGCTGCCCATTAGAATTGATCCAAAAGTTAGGTCATTTACTTCTTCCCTTCTGACATTTTGGGATGTAGATTCTCTGCACCTATTCAGGACCTCTAGGTTTCTTTTGAGTAACAGTTCAAGAAGGTACGTGCCTCTGCTGTTGGTATCGCTGCTTCCCCGCACCAGGTTGGAGGCATTGACATCACAACCAACCAGCAATTGTTCTTTCTGCTGTGAGCAATTGCCTACTAGTCTCCCCATTTTCTGGGGATGATGAATAGTTTCCTCGTAAGGAAGATAATCTGAGTCCAATACAATTTCACATTTTTTACATAAATGCTTGTCCTGGAGTTTGTTCATTTTTACCATAAATAATCTTATCCCAGTTCCTCTGTAGCCTGAACCCCATCCCCTCCCGCCTCCCAATGTAAATAGGGTTCCTGTATCAGAGCCACTGCCACCTCCTGTCTTCCCAGATGATGACTCAGGGTGGCAGCAACTTCTTAACTGGGTTTATCTGAAACACTTGCAATCTCCATCTTACTACCATAGTCACATCTGATATCTTTGATTATGCTGACTACTTGTGGGAACCTTAAGTGCAATTTCAGGTCCTGTTCCTGCATTGTCAAGACTTATTTCTGCGCCCATCATTTTTTTGAAAGAAATGGAATGGAAACTGAGTCTTTGGAGGAGTACGCTTAAGAAGTTTTGGTACCTAAATTGATATCTTTTCAGTCCTGAAGAGCTCAGCTGCCGTCTTGACCAGCAGCTTTGCCTTCTGCCATGGAGATACCTTGGGCGCCATCTCCACTGTTCCCACCTGCTCACAGACAAAGATAAGAGCACCTTTGTCCAGATAGACCGTCCTTAATTTGGGCTGTGGACTTGCATTCCCTCACCTAGTCTTCTCAAAGAGAGCCATCTAAACAAGCTCCATCGGCTGCAATGCGATGTTGACCTGTGGATATCCCTGTTGGATAACTACCATCCTAAAAATGAGACTGCAGTATTATATGTCAATTTCCTTATTTCTTGCCTTGGCTTATTCTGATACATGTATCCTGTGAAGCGGGAGTAGTAGACTCCTCCCTTGTTCTCTTATTTCCTGTCTTTGAAGTGGAAGAGGTCTGTTTACCCCCTTAACTCTGAAACAGTCCTTTTTTGAGGTCTTAAATTGGAGACATCTGTGACAGTTTCCATATCTTGTACTGGTCTGTCACATGATTCAGTTTGAAAAACAGCCTCTATCAGTGCCAACCCAAATGTTTGGATGTTCAAGGTCTCATTGTGTCACTCAATTTTTTGTTTTTGTTTTTGTTTTTTCTTGTTCTTTGTTGTCCAGTTTGGTCCCACATGAATTGGGGATATAATAATCAACACGATGGAACATAATGTGCAAGACTAATTACTCACAGAAGTCACTCTGCCAATGAGCTATCTCATCACGTGCCATCTGCCTATTGGCATGGATTGCATCGCACACAGGTTTTGGGAAATGTGGTAGGACTGTGGAATTGTATCTGGGAGACGTAGACCATTGTGAGACTCTCTTTGTCTTGTGCACCCATTGAGGCCTGTCCAGCATGAGCAACCCTGCCAGTAGCTGTTCTTCCACCAGCATAGCCACAAGTGTCTTGCAAAAACCCCTCTATGCCAACACTCAGAATGCTTCTACAAGGCAGTGTTCTCCAGAGAGGTTCTAATTTATGGAATGCATCTTTGTAAATTAGCATGCTTTGCCTGTCACTGCCCCCCCCTGTACCAGCAACCATCTCTCTTGCAGCTAATAAGAATATGCATACTAGATTCAAACTAAGTATTCACAGCTTAATTGTTCCACTGAACTGCCTTTCAGGTTCAAATACTTGTCACAATAGTGCTGAAGACCATGTTATAACTTAATGTATCCCCTGGTAACCAATGTTACCAAACTGAATTTACTTACATCATTTTCAGAACTTAAAATATCACATAAGTATTCATTAAAGTTCAAATATATTTCTCAAAATCAGGCTCGTGATCGTCATACATTTTAGCACAGCCAGTGGAATTCAAAAATTCATTTCTAGCTAAGTTGATATTACTGATGTAAATAAAATAGAAAGAAACTTCCACATGGGAAAAATATATTAAAAACAAAGATTCCAAGACTTACCAAGCGGGAAAGCGCCAGTAGGTAGGCACAATAAAAAAACACAAACACACACACACAAAATTTTGAGCTTTCGCAACCAGTGGCTGCTTTGTCAGGAAAGAGGGAAGGAAAAGGAAAGATGAAAGGATGTGGGTTTTAAGGGAGAGGGTAAGGAGTCATTCCAGTCCCGGGAGCAGAAAGACTTACCTTAGGGGGAAAAAAGGATAGGTATATACACGCGCGCACACGCACACACACACGCGCGCGCGCACACGCACACACACACACACACACACACACACACACACACACACACAGATCCATCCATCCATACATACACAGACACAAGCTTTGCAAACAGGTTTTATATGTAGAATGAGATTTTCACTCTGCAGCGGAGTGTGCACTGATATGAAACTTCCTGGCAGATTAAAACTGTGTACCGGACCAAGACTCGAACTCGGGACCTTTGCCTTTTATGGGCAAGTGCTCTACCATCTGCCATCTGAGCTACCCAAACACGACTCACGCCCTGTCCAGGTTTTGTATGTTTTTGCCCTTTGTTTTTGAGACTCTTTCATATAGTTCCATTACATGAAGTTCCTGTAGTGTCCTTTCCATTTACTATACACATAACGTAAAAAAATACAAATACAATTACAAAAATAAATTTATCCTATTCATTTCCTGACATGCCATTATCGTCGCTCACATACAGTACATTCTGCTTGTCATTTTGTTTTAGTACATTTTGATGGACGGAATGAATAGGGCAGTTAAAGATATAGTAAAAGAAAAAGATAAAAAGATGATTTTTGCAGATGATATGGTAATGTGGGGTGATAAAGAAGTAGATGTACAGTTACAGCTTGATGCGTGGAAGGAAATAATGAAAAGGTATGAATTAAAAATAAATAAAGATAAGAGTGAAGTAATGGTATTTGGAAGAGAGAAAGGAATCAATGGAAATATTACCTTGAATGGAGAACCCCTCAAAGTGGTAGAAAGTTTCACTTATTTAGGGAGTGAAATATCTAGGGATGGAAGAGTAACTAACGAAATTAATAGGAGGTTACAGAAGGGAGGCAATTTCTACCAAACAATAAAACATCTGATTTGGAATAATGAGGTTTCAGAAAGAACAAAACTCCTTATGTATAAGAATTATTACATCCCTATTGTCACCTATGGTGGAGAAACATGGACAATGACAGAAAGGGACTGGAGCAGACTGCAAGCAGGGGAAATGAAATTTCTCAGAGCAGTTAAGGGAAAAACAAGAATGGACAGAGTAAGGAATGTAGAGATTAGAAAGGACCTCAAACAAGAAAGTATGAGAGAAGAAATTGAAGGAAAGAGATTAAGATGGTATGGGCATGTTAAGAGGATGCATAGGCAGAGACTCCCCAAAATTATGGAAGAACTAAAGATGGATGGGAAAAGACCTCGAGGGCGCCCAAGAACACGGTGGAAAATGGGAGTGAGAATATCTGTTGAAAGGAGAGGTGTGACCTGGCAGCAAGTGGAGGAAGAAAAGTGGTGGGAGGACCCAGCCAAATGGAGAGGACTCGTCAGGACCCAGACCCGGCGGTAGCTGGAACGGGATTCGGATATAGATAGATAGACATTTTGTTAAATTACAATTTCGTTACATTGTTCAATTCCAGTTATGCAGGTACACTTTTTACTCTCGTTTGGTTTTACATTCTTCAAATAACATTCATACAATAATAGATTCTGTTTTCATTTAAGGTTAAATTGACATGCATTTCATTTCAATTTACAGCGATGTCTTGTCAGATCATATTTATCAATTTCAAAGAATTAAAGAAGTAAACAATAGTTGCTACAATAGACACTACGTGCTTCTCAAATAACTGTGCATGGTCTTGCCTCCCTAGCATTCTCCAGGAAGGATCTACGCACTACAGGGTTGGGGAAATTCCACGGAAAGGCATTTGTGTGCTCAGTTACATCTAGTTAATAGACTGAACTGTGATCCCAAGAACAAAATAGTTTGTTGTTTACAAACACCACTCAAATCTGATGATTCCAGTCATATTAAATACCTATTCGGTGTTTAAAAGTGTAGCTCAGTATTCACTTGTTATGTTTGTTGTATGAAGGATAACCTTTTCATATGCTGAGATATACAGAGTTGTATCATCAGTACGACATGTTTTGTACAATGAGCATAAAACAGTGTTTACATAGGTTACAGATGTGCAAAAGAAAGTTCAAGGTAAATCAGGCATTTGGTGCTTTCATGGGTAGTCGATGCTCACAACAGTTTGGTTTTTACCCCTTGATTATTGGTAGTGCTCAACCTTAGTTCAGCATCATGATATGTGATGTACTGCAACTGTTTTCTTCTTCATGTACTATCACAATATCCATTTATATATATCTTAAACTTATAACTATATTTATCTTGCGGTGCGGTCGTTTCTTATTTTTATATGGTATCTAACACTCAACAAGCCTTTACCTTTCTTCACTTTAGCACATGTCATTGCATGATTCCCTGGAAAAAAACAATAATTAACACTAACTTAAAATTAAATCTTCATAGATAAGTGTGTAGTGGCTCGATGACTACTAATATCTTTTCCATATATTCAACCACATATTCATTTGCAGTGGGTGCAGTCGTACCATCACAAAACTTATTTAATCTCATGTGTGCATCTCAACTTACCTTATAAATTTGAAAGATAAAGTGTATTATAGGTGTGCTGTGACCTCTTATTCACTTTGCCACTTATACTGTACTCGCTTGTCTACCTGCAGCAAGACTATTCTGCTGCTTCAAATATGATTAGTGCATGTACTTTCTCTACTTATGTTTGCAAATATTGTACACTTATAGATATAATGTATATAGTAGCATAACTTCAATAAACATCTCGCAGTTTAGGGTCCCTTTTCGTGTATATAATCCCGTAGCTTATCTTTGTTGTGTGCATTATGTAGATAGTCATAGTTGTAGTATAGACTTTCCCTTGATATTCTATGTCCCTGTGGTGTGTACGCACTTGCGGTTTGCTGACTAGCTTGCTCCCCAATGCACATGCTCTGCATCGCTCAGATAGCACTACAGTCATGGTGAGTTTCGTATTGCATTGCTCGCTACCGTGTGTTTCATAAGTTCGTTTATTTGTTTACAACTGGGCTACACACAAGGTGAATTATTGTAAATATGTACAACTTAGAAGGTATAAAGCCCTTCTTCAATATATAGTCTTTCTCATGTCTTTGTGTGGGTAAAGGCTTGTCTTGACCCGTGATCATGTGTACCAATCTGTACGCTCCTGGGTAGGGGATATTAGTAATTATGTATGGTCTGTGTCAAGTAGTTGTCACTTACATTCAGTTTTTCAATTTTTGTGGGTTTGGGATGTGTTCTAAGTAACATCTTTTGTCCTATATAAAATTGTGCTGTGCGTTTCAGGATTCTGTCATAAATTCCTTTCCCATATTTAACCCAGGTTTCAAGGTGATAATTCCAGTATCGGTATCTTGGGCAAAGATTTTTCCCACTCGTCTATCTGTTTGCGTTTGAACATCAGCTCATTTGGTGTAGATCCGGTTGATCATGGGAAAGGTTTTTAACAACTTGTAAGAAAGGAGTAAATATTCAATTCACTTGGTATGTTTATGAGGCATATAGGTCCTCAAAAACATGTTGAATTCCTTAATCACCCTTTCTGTGGGGGATGCTTCAGGATGAAATTTGGATACCAAAATTTATTTGATTTGTTTGGACTCTACAAACTCTTTCAATTTACATCCAACAAAATATGAGACATTATTTGTTAACATGATTTCTGGTTTTCCTACTTTTGCAAATTAATCCTCTTTGATTTGCCATATAATTGAACTGGCCATAATGTTCCATACAGGATACAGTTTCATGTATTTGGTGAAAATATCATACAGACATACTATATATTTTACTCCCCATTACCTCTGGGATAGGGTCCAGCCACATCTAACGATACCTTTTCTAGAGGTTTCTTAGCCACAATGGGATGATATAGTTCCATGTGTTTGGAAATGTTAGAATGTTTTGCCTTCTGGCAAATGACACACTTTCTTACCACCTGTATTACTCTTCATCTGAGGCTGTGGAAATAACAATATCTACCTATTTTGTCAGTGCATTTTGCAGTGCCATAATGGCGCCAAGTATTGTGTATGTTTAAGATAAAATCATCCAATATTCCTCCGGCAAACCCATGTGCCATTGTTCTTGTTTCGGATGGTTCCTATGAAACAGAACACCTTTGTGAATACTAAAAAACCTTTTTAACTTTTGATGACTTGTATGAGCAAGTTTTGCTCTTACCTTACTCCAGCAGGTGTGTCGCTGCTGTAATGGTTCCATGTGTTTATACACGTGGACATAGTATGATGAGTGAGTTTTGTCTTCCATCAACATAACTCTTATTTCACCTTCCTGCTCTAAAAGGTCGTTGCATTCCTCTACACCTTGTGGCAATCAAGAAAGAGCATCAGCTATTATGTTTTGATTTCCTTTTATGTGTACTGTTTCAAAGTCAAATTCTTGAAGATACGTACACCCCTGGCTATTCGTTGGTCTAGCAATTTACAAGTTAACATAAATGATAGGAACTCATAGTCACAGTATGCTAATGTGTGTTTACCCGAAATGAAATATTCAAACTTTTTAAAGGACCAAATTATAGCCAAACCCTCCAACTCTGTAACTGAATATGAATGTTCAGCTTTGGATAAGGTGTGACTGGCAAAGCTAATTACTGTAGGGAAGAGATTTCCCTCTTCTTCTACCATTTGAAAAAGGCATGCACCCAGACCTTGAGAATACATGTCAGTGCACAAACAAATATCCATCTTCATGTGTGGTTGAGATAAAATATTAGCATTTAGTAAGACTTGCTTGATGTTCTCGAAATAGGTTTGACTTTGCATGTCCCATGACCAAGGTCTGTTTTTCTGGAGAAGATTGAGTAAAGCATCACTGTTCATAAGTTGTTTAGGGATGAATTTCCTGAAAAATGAGACTATGCCTAAGTATGCCTTTAACTGTTTCTTGTTTTGAGGAACAGGGCAGTTCCTAGTGGCATCAAGTTTCTTAGGATCTGGCAGTATGCCTTTTGAAGAGATTGTGTCCTAAAAATTTTACTTTTTTGTCTGAAATAAGATTTATTGAGATTTGTTGTTACTCCATATTTGGAAAAGTGGCTCGATACTTGTTCAATTAATCTAAAGTATTCTACCCAAGTGGGTGTGGTGACTGAAAAGTCATCCATGTGTACTGTTACCTTATCAAAAGCTCAGGCCCTAGCACTCTGTCCAGGGCAGAGATAAATACACCTGCACTTACATTCAACCCAAATGGTAATACTTGAAATTCGAAGCACCTGCCCCCACATATGGAGGCGGTATACTTCTGCCTTTCTTCATGTATTTTTATTTGCCAATATGAAGACCGGAGGGCAATTATAATAAGAAATTTAGCATTATAGAATTTCATAAGCCGTTCCTCTAAATTGTATGGACGTTTCTGGACTAGTACAATAATCTTGTTAATGTTACATGCGTCAAGGACAAAGATCACCTGGCCATCTGGCTTACTCATGGGCAAAATAGGAGTGCAATAATATGAAAATGTTGGTTGTGTTATGCCCCATTCAAGCATCCTGTTAATCTCTTTTCTTACTGCTTCTCTCTTTAGGGTGTAGGGTTTCGTTAGGATATACTTCCATTTTGTACACAAATTCCTTAATAATACCTGGTATTTTTTTAAATACATGTATATAAACAAATATCATTGTGGGGTCTTGCCCACCTCTCTCTTACAGGGTGCCTAAAGGATCCTGCTTTCTCAGATAGCTATACAACAGTTCAAGCAAATCACATTAATGGTTCTTATTACAATAAAGTAGAGTAACCGTACTTAACTTTGGTTAGAATGAGTTGTCACAAGCAGATGATAACATGCAAGTAATCAAAGTCCTTCGCTAATTACAATGTCCATGTAAGTTATTCACACTTGCTCAAAAGTCACTGCTGTCCTTAATATCAACACTCTTCTAGTCCTCTCTGTTGGTGTCTGTTGTCTACCATCTGGCCAAGGCTGGCAGGAGCGGCGTTTACATTCTCTTCAGCTAGAGGCCACTCCTATCATGATATGGTACTAGTCAGCAAAGTATTGACTGACATCATCTCACAGCCTTCTCTGCTCTTGTGTTCTTCATCTTCACGTCGATGCCTGCCGATACACTGTAACAATCAGTTCCATAAGTTCTCCTTGCTTTTCTTGAAACAAGCACTTTGATTCACTTACCTTTGTGGTTATTGTGTCGATGTTTACTGCTTCTGCTGCCGACTGTTCATTATTGTACATGTTAACAAACATAACTGTGAGATTTACCATTTTATTTTGAAAGTTGTTTACATGTATTAGTACTTCTCCAGATTAGGTCTATTACAAATAATTGGTTATTTACGGTGAAGTGACATTGGCCCTTTCCTTGTCAATTTGTACTTCGTATGCCCTAAATATGTCCATACCTATTAAACAATCAACTATTAATTTCTCTACTATGAAAAAATTGGATCGTACAGAAAACTGTCCTAATTGTATGGGAATTAAGGCTAGTATTTTGACTTCTTTCAATTTCTGGCTAGTGGCAGTTCGTACCTTGCGATTTTGCACTGGCAGTGTGGGTATACACTCACGTTTCTTCAGTTCTTGAAAGAATCCCTGTGACATCAAAATAGGGGTAGCACCTGTAAAGCACAATGGGTACTTCAAGGTCAAATATTTTTGCTTTATAGTAGCTTGTACCTTGCCCTCTGTCAAGTTTTCCTGCGTACCCTCATTACCTTGATACAGATCATCTTGATCAAGCTCATGCCCCCATTCCCCTCCAAGGTCACAGAACGGGGACCTACCATAACTGGTTCAAGTTTTCTCGTGTTGCAGTGGCATCGATCTCTAGGTTGACCATTGGTAATTGGTTACATCAATTAGTGTCCTGAGAGGCTCTCGACTGAAATTCTCTTTGCCTCTGTGTGTTATTTGGCATATGTGTGTTACTTTGCTGGCCGAATTCCGCTGTTTGTAGGTTATTCAGTTGTCTGTTACTGTTTTGTGTTTTCCAAGTGCTTTGCTGATTATTGCCAGTAGCGTGTCTCTGTACATATTGCTCGGACTGGCCATACGCTACTCACACATTGTAAGTTCCACCTTTGTATTTACGGCTTTCTCTATTACTGTTGTGATTATCGTAGGTCTGTGTGGTGTAATGTTGCCATATGTGTTGTACTACGAATTCGTTGTTTACTTTATGGTACTCTGTGTCGCTATCTGTGTATTAACAGAATTCGGTTTTACTGATTTCTCTTCATATATTAAATCTATTGAGTCCAGTACAGATACAAAGTATTTGGTGTCATGTTCTGGGATGGTAATCAGTTTTACTCTAATGTGGGCAGGGAGACGACTCTTTAAAATTTTAAGCATGTCTACCTGAGATACCGGGTTTGTCCAGTGTCTGGTTTTATTCAAATATTTTTCAAAATAACCCCTTAAGCTTCCATACTTGCTACTGAACAGAGCTGAGTTCAATACGTCTGAGCCTCTCTTGTACCGCCTCAGACCAATATTTATCCAGAAAGGCTCTCAAGCTATTCTTATTAGTGGCAATGTTCTGTCATTTTCATAGCCCATAGCAGAATGATACCATGAGTGTATACAACAACAAATCTAATTTTCCGGGCTTCAGTTCAAATACGATGTACAACATTTTGAAATGCTCTGACAAAGACCATGGGGTGTGTTCTTTTCCCTTCAGAAGTAAAAATTGGAAATTGTCGATGCCTAAGTAATCCCTCATCAGCAAGTAAGTAGAGAAACATGCTGCGCTGTCAGTGTCAGGTGTGTTCATGTCCGCTTGTGGTGTAGCGCATGGCAACTGCGCTTGCTCAACAGGTCCAACTGCCAGCAAGTATTGTTGCATTTTACAACCTTCCCTATTTTCCTTTAATGGACTAGCCCTGTATTGTAGGTAACCAGTGAAGGTATCCAACTTCTCTAAAAGCATTGTTTTTTTGTGTGTCAAATGTTGTTTTGGAATGCCAGTACTTTTAGCAGCACTGCCTCCTATCCTTTCCTCTGTTCTGAATCTGTTTTAGCTATTATGTCTCTTTTAGAGCTTCTTCTATAGTGTCAACATAAAGTTTTCACTCTGACACAACCTTTTCAGCAACGGTGCTGCCCTAACCCCGTTTACAGCTTTTTCAATTATTTCCTTTACATCTGCACATAGCTTATCTCTCTGTTTTTTGGCAAATTTTGACTCTAAACTAACTTAGACTCAACTTGCGTATTTCTGTAGGTAGGTTTTTGCATACATGTTGCAGCTCACTGATTGCATTCCTCACATTTTTTACTGATACAGCCACTTGAGATTATGTCTCTGGAATTTTGAGAATATGCTTCACTAAGATTTTGCAATTCACCTGCAAGTTGTTCCTGTTTATAGTCTATGGACTTTACTTTTTCTGTTAACCTATTTGTATTGCAGGACATATCAGTAATTATTTCTTGCTTTAGTAGTTTACCGAGCTCTGTCAATTACCCGGATAGTTCATCAGATAATTCCATTGTGTATAGTTTTTCTCACCTCACCTCGTCTCACTGAACTGTTGACTAATACTATTCTTGAAATCGTTAAATGCCTGATTTTGCTGTTTAAACTGTTGTCCTTAATTTTCCTGATGTCTTGTGTACTGTTGTGTTATTAGTTGCATGAGTTGTGTCAAATTCTGTGTCTTGCTAGTATTTATTTTGCTTTTATGAAATGTTCCCTGTTCTTGCGTTCACAATGTCATGAGCAAATAATCAAAGGAATTTTCACTGCCTCTTGCTTCAGTTTCACTATTTGAAAACAATATTTCCTGATGAGAACTAAGTAATCGTCTCATCAAGTGTCATAAAAGTGACTTTATGATTATATTAAAAACAAAGATTCCAAGACTTACGAAGCGGGAAAGTGCTGGTAGATAGGCACAATGAATAAAACACACACACAGAATTTGGAGCTTTTGCAACCAGCAGTTGCTTCGTCAGGAAAGAGGGAAGGAAAAGGAAAGATGGAAGGATGTGGGTTTTAAGGGAGAGGGTAAGGAGTCATTCCAATCCTGGGAGTGAAAAGACTTACTTTAGGGGGAAAAAAGGATAGGTATATACTCGTGCACACACACACACACACACACACACACACACACACACACACACACACATCCATACATACACTGACACAAGCAAGCTTGGGCTTCCGCTCCCGGGATTGGAATGACTCCTTACCCTCTCCCTTAAAACCCACATCCTTTCATCTTTCCTTTTCCTTCCCTCTTTCCTGACGAAGCAGCCGCCGGTTGCGAAAGCTCGAAATTCTGTGTGTGTGTTTGTGTGTTTTATTCATTGTGCCTATCTACCGGCACTTTCCCGCTTGGTAAGTCTTGGAATCTTTGTTTTTAATATATTTTTCCCATGTGGGAGTTTCTTTCTATTTTATTGACTTTATGATTAGTTATATTAGCAGTGTCATCATTTTTTGGTAGTGCGACACCAACCTCATTGTTTTGGCCGCCATCAGCCAGTTCACAAGTTGGCACTTTACTTTCAGCTATTACCAAGTTCAGATTTCCAGCATCATGGCATTTTGCATTTTGTAATGAGTTTTCAAAAATGGCCTTTTCCTTTGGCTCCATTCTGAACAATGTTAACAAAATTGAGAAAAAAATTTCAGAAACAAGATTTTGTCTGTATTGGTACATTTCAATTAAAGTAGATTTATCTGTGTATTCACTAATGAACCAGATTATTCTTTGACACAGTTGTATAGAACTTTCCATAATGGATATTTACTGGAAGAGTAAGAGATTATCTACTGCAAGAGAGATGGTGCCAAGCGCGGCCATATAAGCATACAGTGTAGTAGCTTCCTACCTTCATCACTGAAATCAGCATTCCCAGTGCGTCTCATTTGTAGGCAGAATTTAATTTTGATTTTTCTCCTTCAAGTTTTTATTGGTCCTCGTCTCACGGACATGTAACAAATACAACAGAAGTCTCATTAGTTTCTTGTAATGATAAAACGGATCATTTATGACAAAAAAATTATCTCAACAATTGAAAGATTTGTTCATATTCCACTCGGTGATATCCTTTAAATGGTCACCATTGAATAGTGGCATAAATGTGGGTTATGCCTAAAATATATTGGAATGGAAACTAATTAATAATGGCTGCTTGTATAATTTAAAAAAATTAATTGCAAAGAATAATTGAACAAAATTGGAAGGTACACATATCTTGGGTGAACATTAACTGTCACTAATATCAACAGACCTTCAGTGTTCAATACATTTAAGATCAACATCCATCATTTAAATTTACGTACTTTTCTAGCTATTGCTATTGAGCATAGAGCTGGTTACGACAATGCTGTCACAGGACTGCCCCTCCTCTGCTCATGCAAATTCCTCTTGTTTGCTTTGATCCTATTGATGCAGGATTCTTGCCATGGGCAAAATGATGAACAGGTGGAGTTATTTATGTAAATATCTGTATATAAACTTGGACTCGTTAATAACTTTTATAATGCCTTTTTTTAAGTATAATTGGAACACACATTTTTGAACAATACTTTTATGGCGGAACTCATCATATGTCCACCCACTACCACTTAGGGAGACAAACAGGTGAAGATACAGAAATTAATCAATTGAGGAGCATATCTCTACTCTTTGAAAACATTATCTTTGCCATAAAATAACTTATTGCTTTACCAAAAACAAAAGAACAAAGAGAAAAAATAATATGATCCATTACACTTGCCTGTCAAGACTTTATAATGTCTTGCAATATTATGTTCTTTTTAACATTTTCCTTTTACATCGGTGTTTAGTTCTCATATTGTTTCCCTAATATTAGACTTACATTCTCTCTTGGTCTACTGCAACATTTCGTTAATCATTTGTATGTCATCTGACTTCATATTTCTGGTTGAAGTATATCTGTTTCAAAGAAAAAAATTAATTTTAACTCTTTCCCTGACAAGTAAACAGTGATAATTACAAGAAACTATTGACAAATTAAGTTGCAGACAGGTGTGATGAAAAAAACTGTTACATATAAGCTTTTGTAAACAAAAGAGAAAAAAAAAGAAATGCACACACATTCACACAAGCAAGCACACTCACACTCACATGATCACTATCTGTGATCACTGTGGATATTTTCCCATGTTGTTTTACAGTCGTCACAAATGAGGAGATATGCCATAATTTAAATGACTGGGGGTTGGCACACCGCAAACATAGTAATTCTTCAGTACTGACTTAGTAATTCCTTCTGCCACTCTCAGATTATGTAACACTTTCTCAATTCTTTGTTTATCACTCCTCATGTTGTACACAAACATTACTTTACACAACTCACTAGTCACAAATTCAATTTAGTACCTCATTGCTTGTGCAGTTGCAGCTGCTGTATGCATGCTTATCTGGCTGTGCTTTCTACTTTGTGTCATGAAACTTGTGTCCTCATGTCTTGAAGCCATCAGTGAAGTTGCCCTGTCCTCTGTGGAACATGCTGCTGATGGCTGTAGGCTTGTTCCAACACACCCTGTGCACTCATCAGCAATCTCTACCTGTACAAGTTAACCAAATCATTCTCTTCTTCAGTATGGCTTCTTCTTCTTCTTCTTCTTCTTCTTCTTCTTCTTTTTCTTCTAGGAACTCTTGCCTTCTTCTCAGATGTGACTTTTCCTTTTAATATTTACTCTTTTCAACTGCTCTACTGTGGATACTTCCCTGTGTCCTGTCATGACACCACAAATGATGTAGTGAGCATTAATTTAAATGACTGTGGGCTGGCACACAACAAATGTAATAATTATTCAGTATAGAAATTTATTGAAATTTTGTAGTTCAGTCTGATTTCACTTTACATGCAAGTTCTTTTTGGGAAAAATTTATAGTTAGTATCCAGAGTGTTTTTTTGACTTTTGACAATATAGAATAACAGGCTGAGTAACAGTTTGTTCTCAATGCTATATTATCACCCAGAGATCATAGTATTTGTTACTCATTCATTGCAATAGTGTTAACTTGCAATGAAATATGCTTTCATTAAACGACTGTTACTGTGTTACTGTTATTTTTAAGGCTTTCCAATATTTGAGTTAACTAAATTTTAAAATTTAGAAACTATTAATGCTTGTATAAGTCCAATATGTTCAAATAATGATAGATTGTTAGAAAATATTCTGGTTGCCTGCTTCACTTTTCGTAATTATATGAAATATTTCTTTTTATTTAATCCTCCTTAAGATGGGGTCACAGTCTACCAGATAAACTTTCAGACAGCATAGTTTAATCGTAGCTCTCCATCAACAAAATATTTGTTTCCACTTTTTGCAGAATTCACAATAATCAAACGTCGCAATTAACTGAAGTTTGACATGATTGTATACTTGGTCCTTCTAACAGTCTGTCATTTCTCATGAGCCAAAAATATGGACAAAACATTTTTAAAGTTTTAATTTTTTTGTTTTACAATAAAAAGAAATAGGGGCTTAAGAGCCATGTACAAAACAGCGGTATTTTCTACCAGTAGCTGGCCATCAGCTAACACTGTCAGTCTGAGTGGCATGGTAATTGTCCATTCACAGCAAAGTATGCATGGCCATGGTGCTCCATTCTGTGCATGTGATCACAATATGTAAACAATAAAGATTTCTGTAATTATCTCATAAAATCATAATTTATAAAAACTCTTTAAAGATATTTTAAAAGAAATGTACATTCATATGTCACTCAGACGGCAAAAGCTGGAGCGTGCTTCAAGTTTCTGTCACACTACATTATACACAATACAGTGAAATGTAAACAGTGGTAGAACTTCACAGGTTGTCATATGGAATGAGATTTCAAAGCTATCAATCAAACACTGATTAGCGGAGGCTATGGTGTCTAAGATGAGGTTGAGAGAGCAGAATGACTGATGATATGGCTTAAAGTGATATCTTACCCTAAAACCATTCATCCTCATGGGATTTTATTCAAAATATATCAACAACATGAATTTGCTGGTGGTCTAGTGAAATGGTTGCCGCCTGAATATAGTGCAATACCATAATTGTGAATTCACAAGCTAATAGGCTGAGGGTCGGACCCATGGCCTAGGGATGCCGCCATGGAAACTCAGCGTGTTCAGTCAGAGAGGCGGTGGCCTGTTTTAATAAAAAAACTGAGTAAAGGAATCAACACTCAATTTATCGGATGTCATGTGATGTCCACCCAGACCAAACGCAATGATCAATAGCGAACAAAATGAAGGGAAAAAACTGGGGGAGGGGGGGGGGGGGGGGGCGGTTGGTAACCAAAATGTCATTGGTCCCAGGTTCAAAACCCACCACTGCTTAAATTTTGATTAGCAATCAGCATTGGCAACCGAAGACTTCCAGCATAAGAAGTCACCCACATTATGACAATGGCCTTGTCAAGGAGGGCAGAGGAGTGGACAGAGGTTAAGGCACTCTCTTGTCCTTTGGGTGGGAAACTGCCCCTAAAGGCAGAAGAATCAGCAATGATCAATGGCAAGAGGATGCAGAAAGCAATGGTAACCACTGCATTCAAGTCACATAACATGTATCCACAGGACATGTGGCCTGTAATTGAAAAAGTGTCATGATGGTCTCTCCATTGGCAAAAGAGTCCGAAATATTCTCCCATTCAGAGCTCCACGACGGGACTGCCAATGGGGAGGTGACCATGCGAAAAATATTGAATGTCAACAAAAGGACAACCATCTACAAGTTGTGGCGTGGAATGTCAGAAGTTTGAATGTGGTAGGGAAGCTAGAAGATCTTAAATGGGAAATGCAAAGACTCAATCTAGATACGATTCAGTGATGACATTACTATCATGAGTGAAAATGGAGAAGAATTACAAGATTTGCTGAATGAAATGAACAATCTAATGAGTACAGAAAATGGACTAAGTGTTAATCGAAGAAAGACAAAAGTAATGAGAAGTAGCAGAAATGAGAACAGTGAGAAACTTTACATCTGGATTAATGGTTATGAAGTAGATGGAAGTTAAGGAATTCTGTTACCTAGGCAGCAACATGACCAATGATGGAAGGAGCAAGGAGTACATCAAAAGCAGACTGTTGTTGTTGTTGTTGTTGTTGCTGTGGTGGTCTTCAGTCCTGAGACTGGTTTGATGCAGCTCTCCATGCTACTCTATCCTGTGCAAGCTTCTTCATCTCCCAGTACCTACTGCAACCTACATCCTTCTGAATCTGCTTAGTGTAGTCATCTCTTGGTCTCCCTCTACGATTTTTACACTCCACGCTGCCCTCCAATACTAAATTGGTGATCCCTTGATGCCTCAGAACATGTCCTACCAACCAATCCCTTCTTATGATCAAGTTGTGCCACAAACTTATCTTCTCCCCAATCCTATTCAATACTTCCTCATTAGTTATGTGATCTACCTGTCTAATCTTCAGCATTCTTCTGTAGCACCACATTTCGAAAGCTTCTATTCTCTTCTTGTCCAAACTATTCATTGTCCATGTCTCACTTCCGTACATGGCTATACTCCATACAAATACTTTCAGAAAAGACTTCCTGACACTTAAATCTATACTCAATGTTAACAAATTTGTCTTCTTCAGAAATGCTTTCCTTGCCATAGCCAGTCTACATTTTATATCCTCTCTACATCGACCATCATCAGTTATTTTGCTCCCCAAATAGCAAAACTCCTTTACTACTTTAAGTGTCTCATTTCCTAATCTAATTCTCTCAGCATCGCCCGACTTAATTCGACTACATTCCATTATCCTCGTTTTGCTTTTGTTGATTTTCATCTTATATCCTTCTTTCAAGACAGTGTCCATTCTGTTCAACTGCTCTTCCAAGTCCTTTGCTGTCTCTGACAGAATTACAATGTCATCGGCGAACCTCAAAGTTTTTATTTCTTCTCCATGGATTTTAATACCTACTCCGAATTTTTCTTTTGTTTCCTTCACTGCGTGCTCAATATACAGATTGAATAACATCGGAGAGAGACTACAACCCTGTCTCACTCCCTTCCCAACCACTGCCTCCCTTTCATGTCCCTCAACTCTAATAACTGCCATCTGGTTTCTATACAAATTGTAAATAGCCTTTCGCTCCCTGTATTTTACCCCTGCCGCCTTCAGAATTTGAAAGAGAGTATTCCAGTCAACATTGTCAAAAGCTTTCTCTAAGTCTACAAATGCTAGAAACATAGGTTTGCCTTTCGTTAATCTTTCTTCTAAGATAAGTCGTAAGGTCAGTATTGCCTCATGTGTTTCAACATTTCTACGGAATCCAAACTGATCTTTCCCGAGGTTGGCTTCTACCAGTTTTTCCATTCGCCTGTAAAGAATTCGCGTTAGTATTTTGCAACTGTGACTTATTAAACTGATAGTTTGGTAATTTTCACATCTGTCAACACCTGCTTTCTTTGGGATTGGAATTATTATATTCTTCTTGAAGTCTTAGGGTATTTCGCCTTTCTCATACATGTTGCTCACCAGACGGTAGAGTTTTGTCAGGACTGGCTCTCCCAAGGCCGTCAGTAGTTCTAATGGAATGTTGTCTACTCCGGGGGCCTTGTTTCGACTCAGGTCTTTCAGTGCTCTGTCAAACTCTTCACGCAGTATCGTATCTCCCATTTCATCTTCATCTACATCCTCTTCCATTTCCATAATATTGTCCTCAAGTACATCGTTGCTTAGAACTGGGTTTCCATCTGAGCTCTTGATGTTCATACAAGTGGTTTTCTTATCTCCAAAGGTCTCTTTAATTTTCCTGTAGGCAGTATCTATCTTACCCCTGGTGAGATAAGCCTCTACATCCTTACATTTGTCCTCTAGCCATGCCTGGTTAGCCATTTTGCACTTCCTGTCGATCTCATTTTTGAGACCTCTGTATTCCTTTTTGCCTGCTTCATTTACTGCATTTTTATATTTTCTCCTTTCATCAATTAAATTCAATATGTCTTCTGTTATCCAAGGATTTCTACTAGCCCTCGTCTTTTTACCTACTTGATCCTCTGCTGCCTTCGCTACTTCATCCCTCAAAGCTACCCATTCTTCTTCTACTGTATTTCTTTCCCCCATTCTTGTCAATTGCTCCCTTACGCTCTCCCTGAAACTCTGTACAACCTCTGGTTCTTTTAGTTTATCCAAGTCCCATCTCCTTAAATTCCCACCTTTTTGCAGTTTCTTCAGTTTTAATCTAGAGGTCATAACCAATAGATTGTGCTCAGAGGCCACATCTGCCCCTGGAAATGTCTTACAATTTAAAACCTGGTTGCTAAATCTCTGTCTTACCATTATATAATCTGTCTGAAATCTGTTAGTATGTCCAGGCTTCTTCCATGTATACAGCCTTCTTTAATGATTCTTGAACCAAGTGTTAGCTATGATTAAGTTGTGCTCTGTGCAAAATTCTACCAGGCAGCTTCCTCTTTCATTTCGTACCCCCAATCCATATTTACCTACTACGTTTCCTTCTCTCCGTTTTCCTACTACCAAATTCCAGTCACCCATGACTATTAAATTTTCGTCACCCTTCACTATCTGAATAACTTCTTTTATTTCATCATACATTTCTTCAATTTCTTCATCATCTGCAGAGCTAGTTGGCATATAAACTTGTACTACTGTAGTAGGTGTGGGCTTCGTATCTATCTTGGCCACAATAATGCGTTCACTATGCTGTTTGTAGTAGCTCACCTGCATTCCTATTTTCCTATTCATTATTAAACCTACTTCTGCATTACCCCTATTTGATTTTGTGTTTATGACCCCCACCTGACCAGAAGTCTTGCTCCTCCTGCCACCGAACTTCACTAATTCCCATTATATCTAACTTTACCCTATCCATTTCCCTTTTTAAATTTTCTAACCTACCTGCCCAATTAAGGGATCTGACATTCCACGCTCCGTTCTGTAGAACACCAGTTTTCTTTCTCCTGATAACGACATCCTCTTGAGTAGTCCCTGCCCGGAGATCCGAATGGGGGACTATTTTACCTCCGGAATATTTTACCCAAGCGGACGCCATCATCATTTTATCATGCAGTAAAGCTGCATGCCCTCGGGAAAAGCAGACTAGCCTTGCCAAAAAGGGCATTCCTGGCCAATAGAAGTCTACTAGTATCAAACAAAGGCCTTCATATGAGGAAGAAATTTGTGCCAATGTACGTCTGGAGCACAGCATTGTATGGTAGTGAAATGTGGACTGTGGGAAAACTGGAACGGAACAGAATGTAAGCATTTGAGATGTCATGCTACAGCCGAATATTGAAAATTAGGTGGACTGATAAGGTACGGAACAAGGAGGCTCTGCACAGAATCAGAGAGGAAAGGGATATGTGGAAAACACTGACAAGCAGAAGGGAGAGGATGATAGAACGTCTGTTAATATGTCAGGGAATGACTTCTGTGGTACTAGAGGGAGCTGTAGAGGGCAAAAACTGTAGAGGAAGACAGAGATTAGAAATCATGTGGAAAATAATTGAGTATGTTGATTGCAAGTGCTATCTGAGATGGAGAGGTTTGCACAGGAGAGAAATTCGTGGTGGGCTGCATCAAACCAATCAGAAGATGATGACCCCAAAAAAAGAAGGGGGGAGGGGGCTGAGATTCGTGAGATCAATCCTATGTAAAGATTAATATTTTTGTCTCTTTGTTCTTTCTCTACTGTCACTTTCACTGTCAACCACCTTTGCACCAGTTACAAAATAGATGACATAAGGGTAAAATACAATTGATCAAATATTCAGTCCGAAGCAGCCATATCTATCTAAATTTATTTATTATGTTATGATTGATAATTATTATAGTGTTGTTGAATATTGCATTAAGGATGTACTTCCAGAGAGGCATTTAATTTTCAATAAACTTACGGGGAAACAACTGTCATGAGCATTCTACAGTATTGACTTCTCATATATTAATTATGCAGCTTTAAAGTGGGGTCTAATTTAAGTTGAGTGGTCTTCACACTTACTATATACACCAGTGCACTCTAATTCCAACAGAACTTTAAAAAATTGCTGTGCAATGAGCAGCAAACCTAAAATCTATATTATGGTCAATAACATGTTGTACATACTCAACAGGCCAATCAATGTGAGATAGCTGCCAGCCTAAGATACTTACTTACCATTCAGTATGTTCACTGACCCCTATCCTAACTCATATCCTCTGCTTGTGAAAAAAATGGTTCTCTCTACAAAATCTGTTTTTAAATTGGACCTCAACAAATGAGTTACCATGTTTGAACAAGACAACATAGTTCAAAAAGAGCAAACTACTTCAAATTTTTATGAAAACTTGAGGTATGCAAGACTTATAGTGGCCAGCTGTTTATTTAGTTGAAACATGGATTTATTTATCAAACAGTGGAAAATCCAGGATGGAATGTAACAAAATAATGAAAAGGATAGTTGCTACTCACCATATAGTGAAGGTGTCGAGTTGCAGAAAAGCACAACAAGTAGATTGTCAGAAAGTTAGTAAAAAATAGACGAAACACACACACACACACACACACACACACACACACAAATAAATGTAATTCCCACACAACATGACCACAGCTTGTGGCAGCTGGAACCAGAGATTGTGGTCATGTGAATGCATGTGAGTTGCATGACTGTGTGTGTGTGTGTGTGTGTGTGTGTGTGTGTTGTCTACTTTTGATGTTCTGGTGGTCTTTTTGTTCTGCAACTCAGTGTCTCTGCTGTATGGTGAATAGCAACTATCCTTTTCATTATATTGTTACCATTTATCATGGAGTTATATATATAATTCTGTGAGTAAATGCTGGCAGAATCACCGTAAGAGTATTCTCAAACAAAAGTGCCTATTCTATGTTTATTGGTTGAGCTATGTAGTGCATTGTCCTACAGACATGTAGCATTTAGCCGTTTTCCACTTCTAAGGAGACCAGAGTGCACAGTATTACTGCCTTCCCTGTCTCTTCCTCGAGTGTAAACATGATGATGCTGCTATCCTTGCCAGGTAACTGGTTTGCTTTGCCGAGTAATACATTATGTGTGCACTTCTAACTGCTCAGAATTAAATTTTATAGCATACACAGAGGATAACCCAAATTCTTCCATAGCTCTTCATGATTTGAATGAACTGTAAGAGAGATTAACACTATTAATTCAGAGAGTCTGTGCTGAAGGTTACCTAAGAACACTCTAATACAGAGAAAAGGAAAGGAAACTGGTTAGATGTGTAAGGAATATTGTTATTGTTTTAAACAGAGAAGATGATTTATTTGAGAAACTGCCATCATTTAAAGCACACAAGGAATGGGAAATCTTCACAAAAACTAAAGATAGTGAAGTGATGCCATAATGGAACTATTACTGTAAAGCTGTATGATTCCTCATAAATTCTTTGGTGAAAGTAAAGAATCGTTGTAAGTTCTGTAACATCCTGAATTCTTGATGTACAAAGAAGTTATGAACATTAGTACAACAGGGAGGAAGTCAAGAATGTAGAATTCTGCAACATATTGAATCAGTGACAACAGTCATTGGCAAACTACGAAGGGTTGAGGGAGGGGGTGGAGTATATTCTGCCTTTTAATTATCTCTTGATATGGCTCCACTAATACATTGTGTGTGTGTGTGTGTGTGTGTGTGTGTGTGTGTGTGTGTGTGTGTGTGTGTGTGTGTGTGAGTGTGAGAGAGAGAGAGAGAGAGAGAGAGAGAGAGAGAGAGAGAGAGAGAGAGATACCATATGTCAATCTGTGCCCATTTCAATAACTAGAAAACTGAAGACAGTTGCTCTTGTAGGTCATGCATCACTATGAACTGCATTGTTTGCCTAATTGCCACTTGATGAATGCCTTGTCATTGAAGTCATGTCACTTTTTCTACTCAGATTTTTATCCTACTCTACTCATAAGAGCTCCACATATAAAACTTCTGAAAGGCTGATTTCATCAGGGAGGATGCATCTTCCGTAATCAGATCAACTGAGGGCATCAAAAGTATCAGTCTTTCCTGTTGAACTCACTGCTTGATAGAAATGGTAGGGAATTTCAAGGTAACTGAAAACTCTCCAGTGTCATTAGACCTACGACAAGTAGCTACTTCTGAAAGCAAACTGACAGTGATAGATGCCCAAAGGAGCAAAGTGTTTCCTGGATAACTAGTTAGCTATATTTGTCTAGTGCAATGCCTTAATGTCCAAGGAGGTCAAGACCACATTAGTAGTGTAACCCATTATGTTGTTGTTGCTGTGCCAACATCTTGAAGTCATTGTTTGACATTGTCTGTTCCTTGCCTAAAGAGGGAATGTCATTTGGTGATTGGAATTTGCACCCAAGCTTGACAATATACTATGTGTCACTTAATTTTAAAACAAAAGTATTCTTTCTCAAAACATTGTATGATCCACTGATTTTCTTTTTAAAAAAATCCTTCTTTTAATTTATCTCATAGCTTACAAACATTCTTGATTATTTATTTATTACTGTGTTTATTATTTACTGCGGTAATTCCAACTACCAGAGATTTCATGTTAGAACCCCATTAATTCCAATAAGGTGTTTTTTAATGTCTTCCATTGTAAGTATATTTGATACTGTACATATGAATTGATTTGGAATTGATCATTAGATTAGGATGCTGTCTATTTAAATATGGAGTGTGACTGTTTTCTGTCATCACCGACAGAGAGAGAGAGAGAGAGAGAGAGAGAGAGAGAGAGAGAGAGAGAGAGAGAAACCATGGGGTACAAACCAAGATATCTTGCTGTCTACTATACGGGACTATTGCACACAGTTCACTCACTTGCAATTTCTTGTTTAAAGAACATAGCAGGGCAGGACCATGCTGGAGCAACATCTATTTGAACCGATATATGTGTGAAGGGAGACAGTTTCCAGCAGAACATATGTCTTTATGGAAAACAGTAAACTGAATGGAATTCGGTCTCTAGGGGAAGAAATTTAGATTAAAAAACTGGGCCTTTCAAAATTTGAGCCTAAATGTTGATAGATATCTCATCTTAAATTCCTAGTGTTAGAGCAGTGCAATTGAATCATTGGTACCTTTGTACTCTGTGTAAGAAAGCGTATCTCTTACACATACTGCAAAAAAAAAAAAAAAAAAAAAAAAAAAAAAAAAAAAAAAAAAAAAAAAAAAAGTTGTTTCACCATAAAAAAAGAAAAAAAAACATAACATGCCTTAAATCTTGTCTGCTGCTGTGAAAAGGTGTGCTCTTTGCTAACACCAGGAATGTAAAATCCTGTTCCTCACTTGAAGATGATGGCGGGAGCTGTCAGAACACATAGTGAGACAATAAACAGGTGACTGTTACAGTAAACTGTTTTATTTATAAATAGCTGAACAACTCTGGTTTCTAGTCACATCAGAAACACAAGCATATTAAGAATTATTTGTTTAAAAAGTATACATAGTTTATTGTTGAGAGCATTTACATTTGTTTGTTTAATAGGTAGTGTGTGTGGATGAAGCAACAGCCCACGTTGATGCAGAGACAGACCGTGCCATACAATGTGCTCTTCGAAATGCCTTCCAACAGAGCACTGTTATTTGTATTGCGCACCGTCCTCATGCTGTTGCTGACTTTGATAGGTATGTAATGCAATCTCAAATTTATGCTGATACTTTGCTTTAGAATTAGAATAAAAATATTAACTACTGTTTATTTATTTAAAAGCTTTGTACTCTTCAAATGACCATTGCTTAATTGGTAAATTATTTAGTAACTTTATGCATTGTTCTGATGTTAATTGTAACCTCAGACATAGACAAGCAATTGACTGTACACCCTTATAGCTCATAGAACCCGTTAAGACTTTGCCAGCCTTAAAAGCCTTGAAATTTTTATCTATTCAGAGTATACACAGTATAATTTGTTTGTTGCCACATAGAAGGCAGCAAATATATCTGTATATGTTTAGTAATTGTGTTATGCTGTGGTGTCCTATTATCCTTTGCTATAAACTGGATTATATTTTCATATAGGTATTTTCGTATAGGTAGTTATTAAAATCTTCTTTGACAGATCAGCTAAACATCTTCTCAAATCCCATTCACATAATTATTAGGTTCTTCAAATAAGTAATTTCCTTGGTAAAAATAACTGCTTATTCATCACATCTGAATTTATGATAATGTGTGTTATCAGTTACAGCATCTGCATAAAACAGAGTGTGACAGCTTATATAACTTACATCTTCTCAGTATGAGGTGTGGAACAATACTAAATTACAAAACATTATCCATTCACTGTGGTCGTACAGTTAACAATTTATCATATAGGATTGTCTTGACATGCTTCATTGCACTAAATCGTGGCCAGCTTGAAATCAGATGTGGCTATACAGCGTTTGTGTGGTTGCTCTGCTGTATCATGGTGTGCAGAACAAAGAGCTCACATTAAGGTCAGGGACAATTACAAATGCATTACCTTATTATCTACATCTACATCCATACTCCGCAAGCCACCTGACGGTCTGTGGCGGAGGGTACCTTGAGTATCATTATTAAATTTATATTCATTATCATATACACTGCTATGCAAAACTTAAGGATGGCCCCTAGCTTCTGCATGATGCGTTGCTGCTAAGTAACACAATTCAATGAAACTAGGAGAAAAATAGGAAGAACTTCTGCAGTGTAGTATGGAAGCTAACTGAAAGAAATACATAATGATGAATAGAAATAACACAGTTATTCAAAGCCAGTAATTATACTGAAGACACTGCAATTTATGATGGTCCCCTGAATATTACAAAAGGCAGGACATGGTTCTTAATGGAGTGTGAGAGCAACATGGGCGGCAGTGCATGCTCTACAACATACTTCCATGCTGAACCCAGGGTTGGTAAGGAGTTCTTGTGGTAGGTTGTTCCATTCCTGCACTGGTGCAGTCGACAGCTGTTTGATGATCATTGGTGCATGTGAACGTATTGCAATACATCTCCCTAAGGCATCCCACACATGTTCCATGGAAATGGGCAGACTAGTCGATTTGTGCAATATCCTCTTGTTCCAAGAGCTCCTCCATTTGTGCATTATCATGCTGTTTCTCAGTGTCATTCATAAAAATGAAGTCGGGATCAAATGCACCCCTGAAAAGATGCATATGGATGTCACAGTGCCACAATAACATTGACCAGTGAGTGGCTGTCTTAAAAGATTTGGAAGTCGTTACACCCACACAACATTATGCCTCCCACACCATACCATCTGAACCACCAGAATGATCATATTCAACAATGTTCCTGGATGCATTACATGTTCCCACCTCTCACCATATGAGGGTACATCCAGAATCACTACTCAGACTGAATATTCTCTCATCCAAGAAGATCATGCGACCCCACTCTTCGTTGATCCAGTCCCTATGCTCTTGGCCCCATCACAACAGTGTCACTGATGTGTGGATGTCAATGGAACTTGGCGTACTGGTTGTTGGGCATAGAGACCATCCCTGCACACTATTCATGCCACTGTGGAGGGAGTGACTGTGAGCCTTGCAGTCATGTTAAATGTTGTTGCAATTGCACCCCCTGTTTGACCTGGGATTATTCTTGCCTGTTGCACTATGTAGTGGGCATCTGCTGCAGTAGTTAACCATAGTTGACCACCTCCTCTTCTTCATACAGCAGTGCCTGTACTTCAGAATACTCCCCATGCATGTGAAACGATGTTGTGAGCAACACCAAACTCCTGGGCTACACTTGTCACACTTCGTATTTCTTCCAGGTTCCTAATGATTCTTTCAAGTGTGAACTGATGTTAATGTTGTCCTTGGGCCATGTTGTAATGAAAAATACCTTAGCAATGAGCTGAATGTGCTTGCTGATTGACACATACTGTCCTTCAACTGCCTCATGTTTTGGGTCCAGTCATCTTTGGCGCTATGCTTGTAGTCATGCTCACTTCACGTTGTGTGGTGTCCAACTTTCTGTGCACAAGTGGCAACATTTTCCTGCACTTTCATTTATTTCTAGTAGTTAATATGTTGTGTTACTTTATCTGTCTCATCCATACATTTTGCAGAGCAGTGTATAGTCAGTCCTTTAATATTAACTAACATTCTTCATAGTTTTTTAAAATTTTTGTTTTTTATTTTTTTTAAAGAATATTCTGGCATTTGACTCTACAGAGCATTTATTCTGCTGTACAATCATGATTTCAGCTTTTGGCCATTTTCAAGCACCACACAGAAAAGGTGTATATACACTGATTAGCCAGAACATTATGTCCACTGACCTACTATCAATATAAAACTATACAGGCAAGGAATGACTGCCAGTGAAATATACATGCAGTGCATGTAATATCAACAAGCATGTTTTCCGTGTGTAGACTGGCAAAGGTGTGCGATCTGTTTGAGTGTGACTGAGGACAGATTGTGAAGTCCCGGAGGCTCGGTGCGACCATTTTGGAAACTGCACGAATTGTCGGGTGTTCGAGGAGTGCTGCGGTGAGTGTCTTCAAAACATGGTGAAACCTAGATGAAACAACGTCCAGATGTTGTGGGGTTGGGTGTCCACCCCTCATTACTAATGGCTGGGCAGATTATCAATGGCCAGGCAGACTGGTAAAACAGGATAGGTGGCAAACTGTGGTGAAACTAACATCAAACTTTAATACTGGTCAAAATACTAGTGTGTCTGAACACACAATGCACCAAAAACTCCTAACAATGGGCCTCCACAGCCAACAATCCAGGCATGTGCCAATGTTAACACCACGATATCAGCAACTACAACTGCCATGGGCATGTGACGATCAGCACTGGATGTTGGCGCAGTGACAGAGCATTGCATGCTCTGATGAATCCCGGTACCTTCTTCATTATGCACAGGGCTGCACAAATCCGTAGTCTTCCAGGGGAAGAGATCCTTAACATCTGTACTGTGGGATGAAGACAAGCTGGCAATGATTCCATTATGCTCTGTGGAACACACACATGGGCATCTGTGTGTCCAGTAGAGCTCCTGCAAGGCATCATGATGGCCAAGGAGTATTGTAAACTGGTTGCAGACCAGATTCATCCCCTCATGATGATCATGTTTCACAAAGACAGTGGCTTTTTTCAACAAGACAATGCACCTTGTCACAAGGGCAGCAGTGTGATGGAGTGATCTGAGGAACACAATGGCGAGTTCCAGTTGATATGCTGCTCCTCCAACTCACCAAATCCAAACACGATCGAACACTTCTGGAATGTGATTGAACATGGTGTTAGAGGCCATTGCCCTCCTCCTTGGAATTTATGACAATTGGGTGACTTATGTGTGCAGATGCAGTGCCTACTCCCTCCAGTGACCTACCGAGGCCTAATTGCTTCCATGTCAGGACACATCACCCCTGTTATCCATTCCAGAAGTTGACATACCGGCTATTAGGTAGGTGATCATAATGTTCTGACTGATTAGTGTATACAGAATGCATGAAAATACAGTGGACCAGAAAATATGTAATATTACGACAATACAATGTAGGTTTGAAAATAAATTAAAAATTAAATTATTTTTGAAATTTACTTACATGGTGGGTATTATCTGACTTCCATAAACAAAATCATCATTGAAATATATTAATCTTGGTTACATAATGCAGATGTCACAGCATAAAAATGAAAACATATGCAGAAAGTGTCTGACAGAAATAAAACAAATGTGCGTGACATTGAATAACTGTGCCATAAAATGGTCACCAAAAACTGTAGTTACATGTGCAGGCACCATTATATCGATCGAGTCACACTGTTGAATTTACTAATGTGATGAAAGCCAAAGACGAACATCGTAGACTGTCAGTCTATGTGGTGTACTGTGTGGTTGACTGAAGAAAACTGATAAAGGCAGTTAGCAAGAGTTACATAAACTGAATAAGTTTCATATATCTTTGGAGTTAGCGCAAGTTGTGATTTCAATTGCCACTAAGTTTTGGTTTATGTATAAGAGTTTTACATGTATATTACAGATATGTGCACAATATTTGCCATCAACAGTTACACTGCACTTGAAAGTCATGCCCATATTCAGTCACCGACTCAAAAAAATGCTTTGTTTGTAGCTCTTGCCAAAAGATTACAAGGATGAACATGAACACAGAGTATAAAGTGCCAGAAACAGAGTTGCACTTATCACAGTAGGAGCACATCATAAATGCCTGCATGAAGCCATCTTCCAAGTCACAGTGCATTTGATCATCAAAACTACATTTGGTCTGAAGAAATCATGTCCATTTACTGTCCAAGAGTATCGAACAAAGTCTGTAAAGGTGGAGAACAGAATTGATTGTATACAGTACACATCAGCAGTGAAATTGAATCTGTCTACAATGGTGTGAACTTGTAGTCATTCAGGATACTGTGATCTTCAGTCTGCTTCAGCACCATATTTAAATCTCAGAAGAATAACGCATCAAGTGGCTGAATGTAAGATGTGCTCCCAGGAGGGATGGTCTCCACTGTATACACCTTGTTTTACAATTGGGTAGCATTGATATGAGTCCTGTCATAACATGTTTCAATTGAATCAATCACAAGAAGAGACTTGTTCATTGTACATGGGAAGTAGATGTCTTGAAGGAATTGTATCAGGATTTGGTTTTTGATTAGACTGTATTTTGAGGCAACTTGAATCAGATTTTGCAGTTTCAGTACGTATTGCACTATTTACAGTCCAGACTGATCTCTAGGCTCCTGATAAATTACCAGCATCTTTGGAAACATATATCCACTTGCTGTCATAACAGGCTGGATGGTGTAGGAAAGAATTTTTGCACAATCACTCAGAACCAAGCTTCTTACCAACTTATCTCCCCTGAAATGCAGAGCTCACAATGAATGTACCACTGTGATCGGAATAATAAATTTGTATATGTTCCATGGATTCATTAAGGGCATTACCTCCTTGTGAAACTCATCACATCTTTCATTCATGTCACCATCTGTATGCCTGGTACACATTTTGCTGTTGCCCATGAGCCAAGGTGGTGTCTCTGTTTAAAACTTGTTGTCCATACATAGATAGATCCAGTGAATTGAGTCAGTTCTATTTCTTAGGCCTTCTCCAAGCCCCCTAGCACAAATATCCCTGTCATGAATATTAGCACATAGAACAGTTGCCACCAACCTGAATTTTCCAGCTACTTAATCGTAATTTTGAACACTGGCCTTCCTCCCCTTTCTGTACCATGTGAAGTAAATATAATAGATGATGCATGTCATACACCTTATGATGTCATTTCTGTACTTCATTAAAGCATAATCATTTAGTTTTTCCAGAATCCTGAATGAAGTGATCTCTTTTGCCTTTCCAAAAGGTATGTCACCCCACTGTTTCCTCTTTGGTGGACTTGACAGATAGGCAGACAACTGGCTTCCATTACTTCATAACAGCCTTTTGTCACTGCCAGATTCTGGATCATCCATATCCTTTTCACAATTAGACTAGTCTTCTTCTGTGTCTTCATGTTCTTCAATATTGTCTATCGTGTTTTCGTGATCTATATTATTACCTTTGGTTGCCACTGTTTCATCTATCATATTGGTTTCTCTCCTTTACTGTAATTTCTGTAGACCTTATTTTGTGTTTGTAATGGATAATAGTCATGCTCACTGTAATTTCAGGATTCATTATCACATGATTATGTTGACAGTGAGAGTAACATGGTGCGCTAAAATCAGTATGATGCACTATGAAATCGGTAACACCACTAATTGACAGATTAAATTCCGAGGTGGATGCAACACATAGAGGGGTCACTATTGTGCTGGTTTCCTTGCTCTTATGCATAAAGTCTGTCTAGTTCCCGTAGATGTTGCATCGGGCACATCATCAGGTGATCTTTGGTATGGTGCGGTGTATGTTGACCACAAAATACACTGCAAATAACTGCATTAGCTAGAGAAACACTGTTTATGGTTACTGCAGTTACTAAACTCACGTTAGCATGTTATGCATGATCCACTGTGAGCAGAACATCGCATCTTTGCAGCTTACAGCATAATTGGCAGTCCATTTAGTTTATATGTTTTTATAATCAAAACCACAAACACATTCATAAAAACCACAGCTCAGTTGAATTTCAGTGACAATTTGCACTGACTTTCTTGTAAGTTGTAAATATATCATGTAAACAAAAGCACTTATGCCAGGAAATTTAAAAATTCTTTAGTTTTAGCATTTTGTTGAAAGGGGACCAGCAACTTTATTAAGTTTCATAAAATGTTTGTTAACTATTCTGTCAGCAGTTGCAGTACTTATATTGGGTGACTAATTTCAAACCTTACAGGTTCATCTTCAAACCTGACCTACCGAGGTTACAAAAAACAGAACACAGTTGTCAGTGAACATTGAATACAAAAGTGATATTACAATAATAAGTTCAGATGCAACAGAAATTAATTATTTGAATACAAGCAGTGGAAAATCCAGCATGGAGTTTAACAATATTTGAAAAGGATAGTTGCTACTCACCAAATACCTGATATGCTGAGTTGCAGATGGACACAACAAAAAGTTTGTCAGGTAGTGAATGTTTGGCCAATAAGGCCTTTGCCAAAAATAGACAACACACACACACACACACACACACACACACACACACACACACACACACACACACACACACACACACACACACGGGGCCACAGTCTCTGGCAGCCGGAGCCAGACCATTTCTGGCTTCGGCTGCCAGGGATTGTGGTCATTTTTGTGTGAGTTTCATTTGTGTGTGTGTGTGTGTGTGTGTGTGTGTGTGTGTTTTCACTGAAGGCCTTGTTGGCCAAGAGGTCACTTTCCGACAGTCTTTTTGTATTGCCTATCTGCGACTCAGTGTCTCTGCTATATTGAGTACCAGCTATCCTTTTCATAATATTGTTGTTTGGTTACAAACTTCCCTGCAATGACAGTGCCTGATTTTAATAATAAACATCAAAGTGGCAACAGATGGTTTATAAATCATTGGAAAATGAATAAATCAATCCACACATGCCTCTTACCAAGTCAAAATCAAGCTGTAGGTTAACAGAGCTAACAGCACTAGGAAACGTTCGATGACATTAGCATTGCACATCATGTATAAGCGCACATCTGCAGCCAATTGGCATGTCACATTTTAACTGTGGATGCTTCTAAGGATCTTTATTAAACCTTATATCAATACAATGAATGACAAAAACAAATGTACAAGTATTACATAAATATAAATACTAGTGTTTCATGTACCTGTTATGTATTCGAGCATAAATAAGCATTTCGTATTCAAGTGCGCATCCACAGTGAGCGATGCATCAAATTAAAATGGGATACCAAATCACCTTTATTAACCAGTCACATTTAATGTAAAGTACAGTGCACAGGGTGTATGCACCCCAGGACAACCAGGCAGTCTGGAAAAACCGGGGAATTTTTTCATCCAGGAATCAACCGAGAAACTGGGATACTTTCTTGTTTTAGTCTCCAGTTAAATATTTGTAATTTTGACTGGTAAGAACTGATAGTCTAACAGAGAATTTTACTTTGGCCTGCTACTTCAAAATTTAATGCAGCAAGAAAACATAAATGAGAGAATAACATCAAAATAAAATTTTATTTGCAAAGAAAATGTGCCACAAAACAAATTACATACACGACCGTCTGCTGGCAGCAAAATATGTCAAACCCTTTAGGATGACGACTATGCAATACTTCATAACAACAAAGCCTTTTTCATGAGCTAGACATCAGAGCTGTTTACATTTATAACAGGTTGTGGTAAAATATTGCAATTTGAAAAGCACTACTTGCAAAGTAAATTTCCTTTTAGGCAAGATGAATTATGCTACATATGAGAATGTGTGATTAATTTCTTAAATCACAGTGTGTTTGACTCTCATTCAAAACTGAATAATTTGACAACCAGGTCCAGAATACCAGCCATTTATGTCATTATTTAAAACTTCAAGCAAATTTGTGTTTGATATGTCTTCAAGGAATCTCTCACGAATAAAGACCAAGCTTTAAGGTTAGTTTTTCATATTTGTTTTAGTTCTTTCACAGATTATAAATTATACAGTAATGATGGTAGAAAGTATAAAAATATAATTATCCTTAAAAAAATTATGTGAGTTGAATTCTTTTGCAATTTCACTCATAACTGGCTTTTCTATGGAAAAGTCAAAGTGCTTGTCAGAACATTTATTCAGCCAGGTAATCCATAAAATATTCAGTGCACAACAGTGAAATTTATAATTGTGCTTGTCAGCAATATTTAACTACTGCAGTTTAAGCTGTGCTCTTTGGATCCTGTCTAACTACACCCCTGGCAAAAACAGTAAAACAATTTCATGATCAGTATTATAGGTGAAAGCTTAGCTTGGCATGTAGCTTAACTGAATGTATATTAATTTTAACTATTAACTTTTCCTATTTGTGTGTTTGTGCTTTTTAACAGTGGTGTTAAAATCGTCTGACTCTGAATATCTGCTGTCATGGACTGGCAAATCACATAACAAGAGCCATGATTGGCCGACAAAAGTGTACCGTAATCTCAATTTCAGTGCTTTGAATGTTACTATGTTGTAATTGGTGTAATTTGTACTTATACTTTCATAATACAAAAATATGCAGTGTACATGTTGCTGCACATCAGAATCCATTGTTTTTTGTTGGGTCGCTTCCTAAAGTCCTGGGAAGTTCTATGCTGGTATATAATACCTTTAGCATTCAAAGGATTTGTAAGTTATACAGCTCCAAGGGAAAGTACATTGTCTAGAAAAAATGTATTTTCGTCAAGAAAAAAGTTTATTTTGATGTGGGAAAAATGTACTTTAACTGAGAAATCCAGGAAACATCTGGGAGCTTTTTTTTCTTGTCCATGTGTACACCCTGAATGAAATATTATCACATTTCGTGCTTCATTACAAATTTTTCTTTATAAATACTGATGGTTGTCTTCTAAAAGTCTACATACATAAATATTTTACATATATAAAACATTTGAAACCAATACGTATGATTTGTTTGGTCAATAAGTTTTGGAAAAACAATTACTTAATACTGCTGAAACAGTGTCTCACAGCATAAAATCATTATGACATCTAATCATGTGTAACCTTGTCCTTCACTCGAAGTGTGTATCCCTTCATGTGAGTCCTGTTGTCATAAAACATAGAGAACAAATACTGAAATACAGATACTCAAACATTTTACATAATTTGAAACAATTTTGCATTACTCATGGTGCTTGCTGCATGAAAAACCATTTTTGTATACTGCCCCTATGATTATGCCACCAGTCCAATACAAACATTATGCCACCAGTCCAATACAAACATCATGATGTGACATAACTTACTAACTAGACCTGCTAATTCAATTACAGACACACGTAAGTACTTGTCCACGAAACTCTGTGTCAAATTCAAACATCATGATATAACATATGTACTGGCTTGACATGCATATCTAATTACAGATTACACCCAAATGGTAAAATGTTCACTACAAATACTCTTGTATGAAACACTGTGTTATGTATCATACAGTGGACAGTATTTCCTATTTATTCTCTGTGAGACCATCATACACTATTTTTGGCACCCAATGCTGTAATTGAAAACTGAAAAGGCTATTATGTGTAGACTGTATGCAAAAACCTTCAAACCCTCAACTGAAAACAAAATAAAATTAAATTAAAATTAAGAAATAAAGTTTAAAAAGTCAAGGAATAAAATTTTAAAAATCAGGCCTTTGTGGCCGGCATCCATGTACGAGCATTTTTGCACTTCATCTGCACACACTGTTTAAAAACATTTTATCCTAGATATGCCATACACACCTTAGACCCTGTTAATACCCTTGCATTGCCATCTAGCATTTATCGGGAAATGGCAGTGGCAGAGTCTTTGCCTTTAAATATGTCTGCTTGTGTCTGTGTATGTGCGGATGGATATGTGTGTGTGTGTGTGCGAGTGTACACCTGTCCTTTTTTTCCCCTAAGGGAAGTCTTTCCGCTCCCGGGATTGGAATGACTCCTTACCCTCTCCCTTAAAACCCACATCCTTTCATTTTTCCCTCTCCTTCCCTCTTTCCTGACGAAGCAACTGCCAGTTGCGAAAGCTCGTAATTCTGTGTGTGTGTTTGTGTGTTTTGTTCATGTGCCTGTCTGCCGGCGCTTTCCCGCTTGGTAAGTCTTGGAATCTTTGTTTTTAATAAATACACGGGTAGACGCATAGTGCTTACATTATGCTATCCTTGTCAATATAAATTGCAATAAGCAGTTCAAGAAATCACAAAAAAACAGAACACTCCAAGCACCCAGCCAATTAGGGCAGCATCACTGTATGATGTCAAGCTGTGGTTGGTTAATTGACACATCCACTTATAGAGTCAATAATCTTAATGTGGCAAATAGTGTTCTGTTTAGCCCCCAAGATGCCTAAGAGCAGTGCAACTAGTGTGAAGTATTCAGGTTAATCTGATAGTATTAAACTATTATATGCCTTTGTGTTCCCTCTTTTACCCAAATCCATAACTTCCACTTTTTTTTAGAGGATTCGTTTCTATAAACGGTAATTTGAGTAAAAGGAGATACATAAAAGCATACAATGGCTGAATACTAACACATTAACCTGATTACTTCACACTTTTGTTATGGTTGCACTTCTTATGGGGGTCTTTGAGTTAGACAAAAAACTATTTGCCACCGTAAGAATAGTGGTTCTGTAAGTGGATGCAACAATTGACCAATTACTGCTCGTCCTCATACAGTCATGCTCACCAAATTGACTTGGTGCTTGGAGTGACTTATGTTTTTTGTGTTTTCATGAACTGCTTAATACAATTACGTTATGTAGATTAGCGTAATGTAAGCCCTCTGCGTCTACCCATGTATTTAGTTACAAATGGACATATCATTGGAAGTCCACTTAATGTCACCAATGGCTTTGCCATGCACTCTGAAATGCCACTGCCATTTCCCGATAAATGGTAGATGGTAGTGAAAGGGTATTAACATAGTGTAAGGTGGGTATGGGATGATATCTAGGATAAAATAATTTTAAATAGTATGTGCAGATGACATGCAAAAATGCTCATACATGGAGGCCGGACACAAAGGCCTGATTTTGAAAATTTTATTTCTTGACTTTTTAAACTTTATTTCTTAATTTTAATTTAATTTTATCTTTAGTTGAGAGTTTGTGGGTTTTGCATGCAGCCCACACATAATAGCCTTTTTAGTTTTCAGTTACTGCATTAGGTGCCCAAAATAGTGTATGATGATTACACAGTGAATAAATAGAAAAGACTGCCCACTGCATGATATATAACACAGTGTTTCATACTTGTACGCTTTATAGTGGATATCATATCACTTGAGTGTAATCCATAATTAGATATGCATGTCACACCAGCAGATTTGTTAGATCATGATATTTGAATCTGAAACAATGTTGTGTAGGAGAGCACTTAAGTGCACCTCTAATTGGATTAGCATGCCTAGTTAGTAAATTATGTCATGTCATGATGTTTGTATCGGGCTTATGGCGTAATCATAGGGGCAGTATATAAAAAAAAGGATGTTCATGCATCATGTATGACCAGTAACTCACAATTGTTTGGAATTATGTAAAATGCTTGAGCATGTGTACTTAAGAATTCAGTCTCTGTGATTTACAACTACAGGACTCACAGTAACAGATTTGCACTTTGAATCCAGGACAAGGCGATTTCAATACATGGTGAGATGTCATGATTCTGTGCCATGAGACATTGGCTAAACAGGATGTTTTAAAATGTTTTATGTATTTAAACTACTTATGTATGTAGGCGTTTGGAGGACAACTATCTGTATTTATAACACAAAATTTGTAATGGAACACCGAATGTGATATGTTTCATTGTACTTTATTTTAAAAGTGAATAGTTAATAAAGGTGCTGTGATTCCTCATTTTAATTCGAAGGGTCCATTGGCTGTGGACATGTACTTGAACATAAAATGCTTTATCTTTTGTTCAAATGTGTAATACCAGGTGAGGACTTGTGCTTATACATGAGGTGCGATGCTAGCATCATTGAAATTTTTTGGTACAGTTGGCTGTATTGAACCCGAGTTTGATGTTGACTGGGTAAGAGACATGTGCGGATTGTAGCATTCATTTTGCAAGCATTTATAAAGCATGTGTCACCATGTTTATGCTTATTATTAAGACAAGCATTGTCACTGCAGGTATGTTTGTATTCAAATAATTAATTTCTGTTACATTTGAACTTTATATTGTAATACTACTTGTGTAATTTCTGTTCATTGACAACTATGTAGTGCCTTATGTGGCCCCAGTAGGCCAGGATTGAAAATGAACCTGTAAGGTTCAAAACTAGTCGCTTAATATAATATTGCAACTGTTGACAAAATCATTAATAAACATTTAAAGACATTCAGATATGGTAAGAGGTGACTGTTGTACCTCTTTTACTATATGAAATATTAAATACAAAAATGCCCTAGTACACCACAGATGAGTTGCAAAGCAACATTTCATAACCATCTGTTGAAGAGTACCTACAGATTGTATATAGTCATTTTATTAAAGAGTCTATGATTGTTTTCCATATAAACATTCCATTCTATAATGTAAGAATATATTGCAAAGCAATTGTGTTCATACTTATACTAGACAAAATTTTAGATGTAGAAGCAAAAAAGGGTGGATGATGATAATAAGAGGTAGGCACAAATATAAGGGTGTGGAGAGGGAGCTCATTTGAAAGTGGTACTAGAGTAGAAACTGTAAATGAATATGCATATAATAAGGTGGAGGCTGGGTATTAGGGATGAAGGGTACAAGGAAGGAAAAGGGAGTGGGAAAGCATGGGATGGGGGGTAGAGAGATGTAACAGAATAGAGTATAGAGATACGAGAATAGGGTTGGGGTGAGGTGGTGAAGATGAAAAGGTGGGGTGGGAAATATGGAGGACAAAAGGTTAGGGAACCAGGAGCAGAGGAACAGGCAATATAAGAAAATTAAGTAGGAATTTACAGAAAGTAACTTAAATCTAAAAGGAAGTGAGAAAAGGAGACTAAATAGGAAAAGGGTAAAAGGAAGGAAAATGTACCTATAACTTGAATACTTATATAAATGCTAATGTATCAAAGCAGTCATGCGATACATTTATATAACTTCATAAGGAAGATAGTAATTACAAAAGAATAAAACCATATAATAAATGCAGTTATCCATTCATGTCATACTGTGGCTAATATTAAAGCCAGGTAGTAAAATAACTGAAGTCCAACAGGGAAATCCTACAACTGATGTAAAAAAATGTGGAAAGTTTGGAAACTGTGATAAATATAACAATCTCTTCAATTCGAAACAGCAGAGTGGAAAATTTAATATATACAGAAATCTATTCACGTCATACTATGTATCATACCAAGAACAGATAGTAAAACAACTCAAGTCGATCCAAGAGAATGTACAATAGATGTACAGTCATAACAAAAGGAAGTGTCTGTCAATGAATGGGAACTACAGTAAATGCAGAAATCTCTTGATGTCATACTGTTAAAGAAGACCTAATAAATACAGCAGTCTTATCATGCTGTGGCTGAACTAAACCAAGTGGTGAAGTAATACGTGTAAAACTCAAAAAAAGTGCTGAAGGTGTAAAGTCATTGCAAAGAGAAATGATTGCCAAAGAATGGAGCAATTATGTTAGCCTTTCAAGTCATAATGTTGCCAATGTTAAAGCTTGGTGAAAATTAATTAAGTCACACCATTAGTATGTACAATATAGATAAATGTCATGCCATGACAAGAGCTATCAACAATAATTTTATATGTAATGTTATTACAGAGGTGGTAAATATATCATCAGATACAATAATAAGCAACATCACATGTTATCTAATATTGGTGATGTGAAATACAAAGCATACATAGTTCTATAGATTAATAAAATAAAAGTGGAAGTACACTGCACATGAAAATGTGGCAGTTGTAAATTATATAAGAGTGGCAAAGGTGTTGATGTGTTGGGGGGTCTGTGGTCACAAAGGCACAGGATACAGACCCCATGAGCTATACCATTGCAATCTCTGCTGAAAATTTGAATGTATCTATATTTCAACCAAACAGTTAAAGGTAGTACTTACAGTTTAACATAAAACATGAACCTTGATACTGTTTGGGATTTTGGGTGTACACAAGGCCTTGTGAGAGATGAAGTGCTCACCATTTTCAACCTTGCAAGAAAAACATCAAAAATTATTGAAAATCATCCTCTAGCCAGTAATTCCCTGAACATTCAATATCACATTGGCTTTGCAAAACACAACCACATACTCACCAAGAATTCAACAACCTCTTATTGAGCAAGGAGATGAACAATATCTTGCTAAGAAACTCCTACCACCAACTCCTACTCCATCAACTATTCAACTTATGCAATATCTTAGTCCGTTTTTATACTGTTGGTGTTGCTGTAATTTTCAACTGTTGTAGAAATATTTGTAACCCCTTTGTCTAAATAAAGCACACTAAGATTCCAAAAGTATTTACAAATCACTGAAAAATTATTCACTGAGATGAAAAATGTTCTTGGATTCGCTGATGTGAATGGAATGGAGCTAGAGTGATGAAAAATAATACAACATTCTTGGCTGAGAACCTCTTAGAAGATTGATCCTGAGTTTTTGTGGAAAGAGTATTGGTGACAGGGAATTGCATGGACTTGGCAGAGATGTGGCAGAATAGGACTGCATTGTGGAGGGTGGATCCCAGAAGATGATGTACCATATAGACACACACACACACACACACACACACACACACACACACTATTTACCCCCAAAAATGTATGTTTTTCATATTAGGTGCATTGTGCTGCCACATACTGCCATGTACTCCATATCAGTGACCTCAGTAGTCATTAGACATCGTGAGAGAGCAGAATGAGGCACTCCGCGGAACTCATGGACTTCAAATGTGGTCAGGTGGTTGGGTGTCACTTGTGTCATACGCCTGTACGCGAAACGTACCTAGATCCACTGTTTCTGATGTGGTAGTGAAGTGGAAATGTGAAGGGACATGTACGTCTACATCTGCATATATACTCTGCTAGCCACAAAGTGATGTGTGGCAGAGGGCACTATTCACACCAAAGTCATATTTACCCCCCCCCCCCCCCTCCCCTCCCCGTTCCCCTCGCGGATCACATGGAGATAAAATGACTGTTTGAATGCCTCAGTACAAGCCCTAATTTCCCTTATCTTTAAATGGTGATCATTGCACTATTTGACAGTTGGTGGTAATAATATATGCTCTACATCCTCGGCAAAGATCGGATTTTGGAATTTAGTGAGCAGCCCCTTCCGTTTAGGATGTCGTCTGTTTGCAAGTATGTCCCACTTCATAGTTTCTGTGAGATTTGTAATGCTCTCACGATGGCTAAGTATACCAGTCACGAACCTTGCCGTTCTTCTGTGGACCTTCTCAATCTCTTGAATCAGACACAACTGGTAAGGGTCCCATACAGATGAGCAATACTCTTAAGACTGGACAAACTAACGTATTGTAAGCAATTTCCTTTGTTGAAGGGCTGTATCACTTCAGGATTCTACCAATAAACCGCAATGTTGAGTTAGCCTTGCATGTTACTTGGATCATTCCATTTGAGATCATTTTGAATAGTCACACCCAGATACTTGACAGATGTTACTGCTTCCAAAGACTGGGCATTTATTTTGCACTTGTACATTAATGGGGATTT
Organism: Schistocerca gregaria; assembly: GCF_023897955.1. Lineage (NCBI taxonomy): Eukaryota > Metazoa > Arthropoda > Insecta > Orthoptera > Acrididae > Schistocerca > Schistocerca gregaria. Next base: position 301,232,340 of record NC_064920.1, on the reverse strand, counting down.
TCCCTTATATGCAGATGGTTACACTTACTAATATTGAGAGATAACTGCCAGTCATTACACCATTCATTTATTTTCTGCAGATTCTGATTGATTTGTTCGCAGCTTTTGTGTGATACTACTTTCCTGTAGACTACAGAATCATCTGCGAACAGTCTAATGCTGCTGTCAATACCATCAACCAGATCGTTAATATAAATTGAAAAAGCAGTGGATTTATTACGCTACCCTGGGCCACACCTGATGTCACGCTTGTTATTGTTGAAGTCTCCCCATTCAAGGTGACATACTCCTTATTGTCTGTTAGAAAACTTTCTATCCAACTGCATATATCATCGGATAGACCACAAGCACGCACTTTTTGGAGCAAGCGACAGTGCAGAACTCAGTCAAATGCCTTTCGAAAGTCGAGGAATATGGCATCAACCTGGGAGCCGGTATCTAAAGCCTGTTGTATATTGCGCACAAAGAGGGCCAGCTGTGTCTCGCATGACCACTGTTTCCTAAATCCGTGCTGGTTTCTGCAGATGAGCTTCTCAGAGTCTAGAAAGGTCATTATGTCTGAACACAAAATATGTTCCATGATTGTACAACAAATTGATGTCAATGAAACGGGCCCGTAATTATGTGCATCCAATTTTCTGCCCTGTTTATAGATTGCTATGACCTGGGCCTTCTTCCAGTCCTGTGGAACTTTCCACTGTTCCAATGATCTCTGGTAGATGATGGATAAGAATGGTGCTATATTTGTAACATGGTCAACATAAAATCTTACGGGGATACCGTCTGGGCCAGATGCGTTCCTGACGCCTAAGGATCATAACTGTCTTACAATCCCAGATATACTAAACACTATGTCAGCCATCCTTGCATTTGTTCAACAATTGAAAGTGGGAATGATGTTGCAGTCCTCTACCGTAAACCATTTTTTGAAAGCTAGGTTTAGAATTTCGACCTTCTGTTTATCATCATCCATTACATTACCTGTAGTCTCAGCAAAAGGAGGTACTGAATCATTTGTAGTGTTCATAGATTTTATGTACAGCCAATATTTTTTGGGAATTTTTAGAATCTGCAGATAAAATATATCTTTCAAATTCGTTAAAGAATCTCTCATTGATATTTTGACAGCTGCTATCATTTCACATAATTTATGTTTGGCAGCGAAGCAGTGACTACATTTGAAATGACTGTGCAAAATTTGTTGAACCAAGGTGGATCCTTTCCCTTCCCTATATTTTTGCTAGGCACATATTTCTCTCGCACATGGGGTACAATACCTTTAAATTCCAACACAGATGCTCAATGTCTTAAGACTTTCCTGAAATGTTCGACATTTGTTCTGATTGCTGGTGGCCTATAAAAACATCCTAATACAATGGTCACACCTTGTCTGATTGACAGCTTTATCCAGACTATTTTACAGTACAACTCAGTATCGATCTCAAAAGCATTTAAACAGCTTTTAACTGCAATGTACACACCACCTCCCATAGCACCAGTCCTATCCTTCCTAAACATTGTCCAATCCGAGTTCAAAATTTCATTCTATTTATTTCAGGTTTTAACCAACTTTTGGTACCTAATACAATATAGGAATTACTGTTGTTTATTTTGGAGAGTAACTTGGCAATCCTGCTAAAGACACTTCAACAATTTACTAACATGAAATTTAGTATATTTAAATCCTTTGGAATGACCTGTTTAGGTAATCTAACATTTTTTACAGTTTGCACAGCCACCTCAGTGCCGTGAGCTGGTAATTTTTCAGGCCAATGGTTTGTTTCCCATGGGGAGGAATCTAATCTAAAAAAAAACCATGTGCATGCCACAAGCACTGTTATACCCATGTAGCTGCTTCCTGTGTTTAGTGTACCCCTGACGTATTGAGGGGCGAGCACAAAAGCGTACAGGCCGACCTCGTCTGTTGACTGACAGAGACAGCCGACAGTTGAATGGATTGTAATGTGTAATAGGCACACGTTTATCCAGATGATCACACAAGAACTCCAAACTGCATCAGAGTCCACAGCTTGTACTATGACAGTTAGGCGGGAGGTGAAAAACTTGGATATCATGGTCGAGCAGCTGCTCATAAACCACACATCAAGCTGTAAATGCCAAACAACGCCTCGCTCAGTGTAAGGAGCATAAACATTGGATGATTGAACAGTGGAAAAATGTTGTATGGAGTGATGAATCATGGTACACAGTGTGGTTATCCAATGGCAGGGTGTGGGTTTGGTGAATGCCCGGTGAATGTCATCTGCCAGTGTGTGTAGTGCCAATAGTAAAATTTGGAGGCGGTGGTGTCATGGTATGGTTGTGTTTTTCATGGACAGGGCTAGCACCCCTAGTTGTTTTGCATGGCATTATCACAGCACAGGCCTACATTGATGTTTTAAGCACCTTCTTGCTTCCCACTGTTGAACAGCAATTTGGGAATGACGATTGCATCTTTCAACACGGTCAAGCGCCTGCTAATGCATGCCCTATGGTGGAGTGGTTACGCAACAATAACATCCCTGTGATGGACTCGCCTGCACTGAGTCCTGACCTGAATCCTATAGAACACCTTTGCAATGTTTTGGAATGTCGACTTGTGCCAGGCCTCACCGACTGACATCGATACCTCTCCTCAGTGCAGAACTCCATGAAGAATGGGCTGCCATTCCCCAATAAACCTTTCAGCACCTGATTGAACATATGCCTTCAAGAGCGGAAGATGTCATCAAGATTAAGGGTGGGCCAACACCTTATTGAATTCCAGCATTACCGACGGAGGTTGCCATGAACTTGTTAGTCATTTTCAGCCAGGTGTCCGGATAATTTTGATCACATTGTGTGTGTGTGTGTGTGTGTGTGTGTGTGTGTGTGTGTGTGTGTGTGTGTGTGTGTGTGTGTTTTATTGTTAAATTCAATAACAACATATCAGTGTGAAACTCACATTGAAACCAACCTCCACCATTCCATGTCAATGATCCCGCAAATGCCGTCCAAATATAACATGCATGAAAGAACCACTAGATTTGTTGTACTGACAGTCAGTGGATTGTGTTCACTGGTGCACGACACTGCAGACAGACTACAATTGTCCGTCCACACTGATTGCACTGATCTGTGCATCTTCAAGACATATTTTGTCGACTTGCTTTGTCTTGTCTCTGATTACTGTGCATTGCTTTGTTGTGAATGATACAGTGCATTTAAAAATTTATTTTGTAAGAAGCCTCTTCACCATAATCATTTCAAATGCATTTCATTTAGCTAAGAATGACTAGGCTCTGCATAACTAATTGTGAAGTATTTTTTCTCTCTTTTTGGAACAGTGGTGAAATTCACTCGCACTGAAAATTTAGAAGCTTACTAAAGTTCTCAACTGCCGAAAGGAACATAATTTGATTTATGAATAAATCTCAATCTCTTATTTCTGCAGGGTGATGGTAATGGGTGGTGGCAAAGTTCTTGAACTGGATTCTCCAGACGCTTTGCTAAAAGATGAGAAATCCCATTTCTATCAGTTAGTTGGCCCACAACTGCAGATGCGTTTTTCTTGAAGAATGCGTAATACTGCCTAAATGGGCATCACATGAAGAAAGAGAAAATGGAACAGGAGTCATTACATCCTTTCATGTCATGTCTCTAGTTGTGCCTTGAAAATGTAAAGTGTAAGACATTGTTTGTGTGAAATCACAAATTCAGCTGTGCAAATTAATGTGCATACCAAAGTTTTGTATGATATCAATTGTTAGTGTATAATATACTTAAACTAGATTTGTGAATGGTATTCATTATGATCTCATTGAAGTAGATACAAAGAAATCAGGATGCTTGTAACCTTATTTATATACATAATATACATATATAATGTAAATGTTTCAGTGTTAAATTGTTAAAACAAATACTAGATACATGAAACAACGTGTCAGGTGAATTAAAAAGAAACAGTGTTTATCATATTGAATATGTTCCTGATTGCAGTTTTTTTTATAATGAAATTATAACTCATAAAAATGTCTGTAACATGATAATGAGGACAATGCCTCAACTTATTCAGTTGCAAAATTCATTTATCCCATGGATGTTTGAACTGTGTTTCAATAAAATTTTATTTTACTAATTGTCTTGTTTTTTATTTATATTTCATGGCCTTCTTTCGAACGATCTAACCAATTAAAAAAGGTTTAACAAGGAATTGTTGTTATTCAATAATACTGCCTCAAGCTATGCTGCATGTCTTGTGGAGTAGTGACCAAGAGCTACTGGCTGGCATACTGTGGGTCACCAGTTCAAACTTCATCATCAGGAAATACTTTTTATTTAGCATTTATCATTTCTGGAAGGTCTAGGAAATTTCTTATGTTTGTAAAGCTGACATATCCTAGAATTTCAATATTTGTATAAATAGTGGCACCCTCTGTCCAGGAGTTCAGTTCTGTTTCGGATGTACATTGGAGTCAATAATAAACATGCTTACACTGCTAAGTACTATGCTTCACAGAAGACGTAGTCTTTGGATTTGAACTTGATTGTGGTTATTACATGACAGAACAATGCAATTCAATAATAATTCAATAGTGCAATGGTTACCCAAAAGATTATTAGAATTTATTATTGTATAAAGGATATTTTGCTGTCTTCCCAATATTTCTTCATTTTTCAGGTATTTCCTGTGTGTCTTGTGATATAAACTTCATTTTTATAACATTTATAGTTGTGTAATTTACTGTAACTGTTTATTAATTATTTAAACTGACATCATTTTGAAAATATATGAGTTGTTTTGCGCTCAGAAAAGATAATGGATCCTCCAGAGAATGAAGCACACTTTTGGGGAAAGATGTACCACCACTGTAACTAATCTTCCTTACTAACCTATCACAACTGATTTTCACTCCCTTTTGATAATATTTTTCCCTTCTATTGAGCTGCAGTATAAAGAGGATACTACAATGATTTTAATATAAGATTCCAGCAATATAAGATAAAACCTGCTTGTGTGTGCATTTGATCCATTTGTACATTCTGTGTATTCCCTGTATCAACAAGTTTAACCTGCTCATGTCAGTTTCTCCGTAGTTTTTGATCAATTAATGTTGACAGGTTACACAATTAAAAATGGTGCTTGGTTTTACAGCACTTTTTTAAGCTGATAGTGCTTTAACATTTTATGAAAGTGTCTCCATACTTCACTCAAATCAGTGCACATCACTCTAACATGTTCAGTAGGTTTCAGAGGCATAATGTCAACCTGCACCCAGACCAGACTGACTTTTCTACTCGTCACCAGAGAGGATATCACTTGATAAAATGTTTCAAATTATGGTTACAGCAAAGATAACCACTTACCATATTGTTGAGGCAATAATAGACACACAAACATTGCTGAGCTTTTCGAAAAAATTCTTGGTCAGAGACAACTAATGCAAAACACACACAAACACATACACCTAGTCCTGCCTGACTACATTGTCCCAGCACTGCATCTCGGCTGAGTAATTGTTTTCTTTGTGTGTTTTTTTTCCCCCCTAAAATACGCAGTGGATACACCTAGTCCTGCCTGACTACATTGTCCCAGCATTGCATCTCGGCTGAGTAATTGTTTTCTTTGTGTGTGTTTTTTTTCCTAAAATACACAGTGGATATGCCTACTTGCCACACTACATAATTACCACTGGGTCAAAATTGGCCCATAAATGTCAAATAAAGCATTTTTATAAGACAACAGCTTCAGTGGATCCATGGCTACATTCAGTTGTGAAAACATCTACGTGACAACAGGAAGGTTATGAAAAGGCCAGTTCTACAAATAAACAAATCAATTTAGCTGCTGTGGAAATTGACCACTACAAGAAGTTTGTTAAATAACTCATTGTATTAATGCATCTTACATATTACACTCATTAATGTTAAGTAGAAGACTATTGAATATCAGGTAAACTGATAACATAAGTAATAAGGAGGCTTTCCACAAAATCAGTGAAGATGGAACATGTGGAAAATACTGACAAGAGGAAGGGCAGAATGACAGGACAAGTGTCAAGACATCAGAGAATAACTTACATGCTACTTGAGGAAGATGTTGAGGCTAAAAACTGTAGGGGATGACAGAGATTGGAGTACATCCAACAAATAATTGAGCATGTAGGTTCAAGTGCTACTCTGAGATGAAGAGGTGACCACAAGACAGGAATTTGTGCTGAGCCACATCGAAACAGTCAGAAGATTGATGACAGAAAAAAAAGTCTCAAGATGTAACTTAGAAAGTAGTGACTGCCCGGCAGTTCTTAGGATAATGTGTTGTGTCCACCCATAGATTTCTTGTAGGCACATTCTAAGGTGATTGTCATCTAACCACATCTTCACCAAATATATAGTCACAAATAATCATAATTTGAAGCTCTTTCTTTGAGTCATCTGTCCTCTGACTGTTTTGATGAGACCTGTCATGAATTTCTCTCCTGTGCCAACCTTTTCATCTCAGAGTAGCACTTGTGACCTATGTCCTTAATATTTACTAGCTGTATCTTTTTCTGCAGTTTTTACCCCCTACAGTTCCCTCTAGTACTATGAAAAGTTATTCCCTGATGTCTCAACAGATGTCCTATGATCTTGTCTCTTCTTCTTGTCAGTGTTTCCCTTATTTTCCATTCATCTTCAGTTCTGCAAGAACCTCCTCATTGTTTACATTAGTCAGTCCACCTAATTTTCATCATTCTTCTGTAGCAATTCATCTCAAATGGTTTGTTTCTCTTCTGTTCCAGTTTTCCCACAGTCCATGTCTCACTGCATTTCACTGCTGTGCTCCAAACATAGATTCTCAGACATTTCTTCCTCAAATAGATCTACGTTTAATGCTATTAGACCTCTCTTGAGGTTGTGCCATTGCTAGTGTGCTTTTTATTTCCTCCTTGCTCCGCACACCATGGGTTTTTAGCTGCTTACGTAACAGAATTCCTTAACACCATCTACTTCATGATCATTAATTATGATGTTAAGTTTTTCGCTGTTCTCATTTCTGCTACTTCCCATTGCTTTTGTATTCTACGATTTACTCTCAGTCCACATTCTTTACTTGTTAGACTGTTCATGCTATTCAATAGATTGTGTAAATCTTCTTCACCTTCACTGAGAATAGCAATATTATTAGCAAATGATATCACTGATATCCTTTCACCTTGAATTTTAATTCCAGTCTTGAACCTTTCTTTTATTCCCATCATTGCATCTTCAAAGTATAGATTGAACAACAGGGCTACATTCTGTCTTATAGCATTTTTAATCCCAGCACTTCATTCTTGGTGTTCCACTGTTATTGTTGCCTCTTGGTTCTTGTACATATTGTATATTATCCCTCTTTCTTTATAGCCTACCGATATTTTTCTCAGGATTTTAAACAACTTGCACCATTTTACAATGTCGAATGCTATTTTTCGAGGTCAACAGATTCTATTGACATGTTTGAATTTTCTTCAGTCTTGCTTACATTATGAACCGCAAACATCAGAACTGTGTCTTGTGTGCCTTTACCTTTCATTTAATACATTCTCAGTTTTCTTTTCCATTCTTCTGTTTTTTATTCTTGTCAGAAACTTGTATTCATGACCTATTAAGCTGATTATCTGATAATTCTGGCACTTATGAGCTCTTGCAATCTTGGGAATTGTATGGATGATGATCTTACAAAAGTATGATGGTACATCCCCAATCTTATACATTCTTCAAACCAGCATGAATAATTGTTTTGTTGGTGCTGGTAATCTACCCCTCCTTCCTACTTCCACCTATGGTCCACATTACACAATGTATTTTATGGAGATCTGAGAGGAGCGAAGATTGCAATATACTTTCTAGTTTACTCAGCTTGCCATGGTGAGTTGGCTCCAGTTCTTCTTGTCTAGGGGTCTGATTCTTGAAGCTGAAAAAGTCTCATCAGTTCCTGATGGTTGGTTTAATCTAAATAAATCTAAAGATTGCTGTTGCAGAATTTTTTTTATGTATTGTCTCACTGTTTAGTAGGTAATACAGTATTTCGATTTTTCACATTAACAAAACCAAAATTACATTTTTTGCAAAAAAATACATCCAATCACATCAGAGGCATGCTTACAACTCCCACACTCTGTGGAAATAACAATATTCCAATGTGTTTACAATTTTTCTTAACAAATGAATTTCTGCTAGTTTCTTTTAGATAATTAATTTGGATTATTATTTCATAAATGAATCCAGAAATAATCATAGTAAACAGTACAGAATTGTGTAATTAATAATAGAAATTTTTAAGTGTGCCAATAATTCGCAGTTTCAAATGTTTCTAAAAAAATTAATTTTAACTGTACATTCAGAACTAGAACTTGCCAATTATAAAATTAAAACCAAAATATTTTATAAAATAATTCCTTCTCATAAATTTTTGCTTGAAATATAACATAGTGTTTAAAAAACTATATGAAAGTTTTCAGAAAAGCAACTGAGATAATATTGACCTGTCCAAAATTCGAAAAATAATACTGATCTCGACGACTACTGTTGAAGAAAGGTACTGCTAGAGGAGGATGTCCTGTTACACAATTCCTCCGATAAATTTAGAAATTCTGATTGAATGTTATTTATCCCTTCTCTCTTATTTTATTTCAAGTCTACCAAAGCTCTTCTAAATTATGAGTCTAATACTGGATCCCGCCGTATCTCTTCTCTATCACCTCATGTTTCTTCTTCTGTCACGCCATCAGATAAGTCCTCCCCCTTATAGAGGCTCTCAATGTATTCTTTCTATCTACCCCCTCTGTCCTCTGCATTTAACAGAGGAATGTAATTTCCATTGCACTCTTCTTGTTACCACCCTTGCTTTTAATTTCACCAAAGATTGTTTTGACTTTTCTACATGCTGAGTTAGTCCTTTCAAGAATCATGTTTTGTTTTTTTTTTATTTTTTTATTTCTTCACATTTTATATGTAGTCATTTGTTCTTAGCTTTGCTACACTTCTTATTTATTTCACTCCTGAGTGACTTTTATTTCTGTATTCCTGATTTGCTTGAACACTGTTGAACTTCCTTCTTTCATCAATGAGCTGAAGTATTTCTTCCATTACTCATGGTTTCTTTACAGTTACCTTCCTCATAAGTACAGTTTTATCTCCATCTTCTGTGATTGGTCTTTTCAGTGATGTCAATCCCTCCTCAACTGAACTCTGAGCTCTATGGCCTCTGAGCACCCTCAACTGAACTGTTCACTGAGCTATTCATTTACAAATTGTGATCTGATTCTATATCTGTCCCTAGGTATGCCTTACAATCCATTATCTGATTTTGAAATATCTGTCTGCTAGTGTAATCTGATTGAAATCTTCCTGTATCTCCCAGGCTTTTTCACATATATCTCCCCCTCTCATGACTTTTGAACATACTGAATTATCCATTCAGTGTCCTCATATACTTCCTCCATCTTCTGCTTGACTGCCAGCATGTATACGTGAACTATTGCTGTTGGTGTTGATTTGCTGTAGATTCTGATGAGAACAATGGTGTCACTAAACTGTTCACAGTAACTCATTCTCTGTCCAGCCTTCCTATCCATAATGAATTCTACTCTCGTTAATACAATATTCTGCTGCTGATGATATTACCCTATACTTGTCTGACCAGAAATCACTTCTCTTCTTTCCATTTCACTTTGGTGCTGATACCCATTATATCTAGATTGCGCATTAGCATTTCAGTTTCAGATTTTCTAGCTTCCCTACCACCTTCAGACTTCTGATATTCCATGCCCCACCTCACATAATATTACTCTTATCTTGGTTATTCAATCTTTTTATCAAGTTCTCCCTTGGCTGTTCCATTCCTGAGATATGAATGAGAGTTTAGTCCGAAACCCTTTGCCAATGGAGAGATAATCTTGACGCCTTTCCAATTACAGGCCGCATATCCAGAGAATACACATAATGTGTCTTTTATGCACTGGTTTACATTGCCTTCTCCATCCTCATGCCATTGATTATTGTCGATGGTTCCAACTTTTAGCAGCTGTTTCCCATCCCAAAGGCAAGAGAGTGCCATGAACTTCTGTCTGCTCCTCTGCCCTCTTTGACACGGCCATTGGCAGAATGAGGGTGACTTCTTATGCTGGAAGTCTTCAGCCACTGTTGCTGATAACTTTTATTCAAAATTTATGCAGCAGCAGGTTTCAAACCCAGGACTGAGGATGTTTTGATTACTAATCAAAGACGCTACCCCTGTCTATAGCTAGTCACATTCTCTATGTGGTGAGTAGCAATATTCTATTTCATTTTTATGATTTGAGATTACAAAATTAGGAAGTAAAATGGCTTTCATTGTCCAATACTGAAGCTGACAGTAACAAGCTCATTTTACAGTTTTATAGCCAGAAAAATCATTTCTCAATTATATAAAATGCCTGAAATATATACAAAGAAACTGATGGGCTTAGCTCAGTATGGCAGGCAGCCACAAAAAACCAACAACAATAAATAAAACCTACCATTCAAAGATTCTTTTTTTCATCAGTGACATCTGTCTGTTTATATTCACATTTATGTAAGGGATTCTCCTTTCAACCAACATAAAATTTCTGACAAGGTACCAAAGCAAATTTTAAGTAACAATTGACGTTGTATGTTCTGGACACCTCCTTAGATTGTATTAATTAATTTTCATTAAAAAGAATTGTATATGTGGTAAAAAAATAATTTTTGCTTTTGTTGTTAATTTAATTATATTCTTATTAAGCTTATCCATAATGGGTGCTTTAGAACCCGTGACTGTTAATTGAATCTAAATGCATAAAACTGCAACCAGTCACAGTTTTTAATAGTTATTAATTATTCCATGAATCGGTTTTTCAACCTTTTCAGATTCATCTTCAGATGAAAAAAGTTCAAGGCAATCATAAAATGTGTTTTAGACAGGTACGTGCCGAGTAAAACTGTGAGGGACGGGAAAAACCCACCCTGGTACAACAACAAAGTTAGGAAACTACTGCAAAAGCAAAGAGAGCTTCACTCCAAGTTTAAATGCAGCCAAAACCTCTCAGACAAACAAAAGCTAAACGATGTCAAAGTTAGCGTAAGGAGGGCTATGCGTGAAGCGTTCAGTGAATTCGAAAGTAAAATTCTATGTACTGACTTGACAGAAAATCCTAGGAAGTTCTGGTCTTATGTTAAATCAGTAAGTGGCTCGAAACAGCATATCCAGACACTCCGGGTTGATGAAGGCATTGAAACAGAGGATGACACGCGTAAAGCTGTAATACTAAACACCTATTTCCAAAGCTGTTTCACAGAGGAAGACCGCACTGCAGTTCCTTCTCTAAATCCTCGCACAAACGAAAAAATGGCTGACATCGAAATAAGTGTCCAAGGAATAGAAAAGCAACTGGAATCACTCAACAGAGTAAAGTCCACTGGACCTGACGGGATACCAATTCGATTCTACATAGAGTATGGAAAAGAGCTTGCCCCCCTTCTAACAGCTATGTACCACAAGTCCTCTAGAGGAACGGAAGGTTCCAAATGATTGGAAAAGAGCACAGGTAGTCCCAGTCTTCAAGACGGGTCGTCGAGCAGATGCGCAAAACTATGGACCTATATCTCTGACGTCGATCTGTTGTAGAATTTTAGAACATGATTTTTGCTCGAGTATCATGTCGTTTTTTGAAACCCAGAATCTACTCTGTAGGAATCAACATGGATTCTGGAAACAGCGATCGTGTGAGGCCCAACTCGCTTTATTTGTTCATGAGACTCAGAAAATATTAGATACAGGCTCCCAGGTAGATGCTATTTTTCTTGACTTCTGGAAGGCGTTCGATACAGTTCCGCACTGTCACCTGATAAACAAAGTAAGAACCTACAGAATATCAGACCAGCTGTGTGGCTGGATTGAAGAGTTTTTGCAAACAGAACACAGCATGTTGTTATCAATGGAGAGACGTCTACAGACATTAAAGTAACCTCTGGCGTGCCACAGGGGAATGTTATGGGACCATTGCTTTTCAATATAAATATATAAATGACCTAGTAGATAGTGTCGGAAGTTCTATGCAGCTTTTCGCAGATGATGCCATAGTATACAGAGAAGTTGCAGCATTAGAAAATTGTAGCGAAATGCAGGAAGATCTGCAGCAGATAGACACTTGGTGCTGGGAGTGGCAACTGACCCTTAACACAGACAAATGTAATGTATTGTGAATACATAGAAAGAAGGATCCTTTATTGTATGATTATATGATAGCGGAACAAACACTGGTAGCAGTTACTTCTGTAAAATATCTTGAAGTATGCGTGTGGAACGATTTGAAGTGGAATGATCATATAAAATTAATTGTTGGTAAGGCGGGTACCAGGTTGAGATTCATTGGGAGAGTCCTTAGAAAATGTAGTCCATCAACAAAGGAGGTGGCTTACAAAACACTCGTTTGACCTATACTTGAGTATTGCTCATCAGTGTGGGATCTGTACCAGATCGGGTTGACGGAGGAGATATAGAAGATCCAAAGAAGAATGGTGCGTTTCATCACAGGGTTATTTGGTAACCGTGATAGCGTTACGGAGATGTTTAACAAACTCAAGTGGCAGACTCTGCAAAAGAGGCGCTCTGCATCGCGGTGTAGCTTGCTCGCCAGCTTCCCCCTACTTATACCTCCCAAGGAGATCACGAATGTAAAATTAGAGAGATTAGAGCGTGCACGGAGGCTTTCAGACAGTCGTTCTTCCCGTGAACCATATGCAACGGGAACAGGAAAGGGAGGTAATGACAGTGGCACGTAAAGTGCCCTCCGCCACATACTGTTGGGTGGCTTGCGGGGTATAAATGTAGATGTAAATGTATATGTAGATGGTTTTATGGAAGTTACATCACCATTTCTAGCATAATGCTGGGGGTTTTTTCTGTTAGTGTCCATCTGTCTGCTTCCATTTTGGTGGCCAGTTGGTACATCAATTCATACACTTAGACATGATCTGTGTGCATGTAACTTCCAGAAAACCATGTGAAGGTGAACCTAAAAGGATTCGAAAACTGGTTCATGAAATAATAAATAGCTATTCAAAAAAGTGACTGGTTGCAGTTTTATGTATGTACGTTACAGTAATTGTATTCTACTAGCAACTTAATACCAAAGACTAATATGTTTGTTGTTATCTTGCATTTCTGAAATGCTTCACCCATGAAATAATTTTCTCTGTGGACGGCACTGGCTCATCTCTTTTGACTCTTGTCAGCATTGCCATTGTTCTTTTCCTGAAATCTTAGATTCTTCAAGTAATTTTATTATTTATAGAAAGGAATATAAAATGCTTATTCCTTTAACAAATACTTGTATTCCATCTCACTGTACAATCACTTGTTGTATTTCAATATTTATCAACAGAGAAACGTCACTTGTATATACAGCTTGAGGTTTTATATAACTAATGAGATTTTTAGTGGGGCACTGCCGTACTCCAGACCAGAATGTCACCTCATGGAAGTTATGCAAACCCCCACCCAGTACTGCAAATTGTGGTAATACTGCAGAGAAACAAGGTATACGTCCATGTCAGTATTACATCAAAATAGATGACTAAAAATGAGAAACAGGTTTCAATCTTTAACTATTATACTATTACAAGGTTGCAACTATTGTGACCAATGGTCGTTATCTAGGTTGATGTAGGTTTTACACAGAGTGATACACCATGTTTAGAACTTCTCTCCTGACTCATGGACTGAAGTGGTCCAAATGTGACAGAAAATTTCCTTGCCCTGAAAGGACTGACATGGAGCTTATAACACCCAAGCTCTAATATTTACGGAGATACAGACACAAGTTATTTTTAAGCCCCTACCCTATGGGCTGCCCTGCATAACAGGTGTGATGTGTAGGAATAGTGCCAACCTGCCTTATTGACCTGCTTTGTAGGGCGGCCTACACATCAGGTGCAAGAAGTGGTTTTTCAGCCTTGATGTGTAAACTGCCCAGCTCAACAGACATCTTGGATTAGAGTATTATCTGCCTGCTTTATTGATGTGCTTTTTAAGGCAGCCTACATATCATGAGGAAACAAAGCATTTTGCCCTTGACATATACACATATTGTGGGAGTAGCACCAACCTGCTTTATCAAACTCACTTCCAGGTGCTAAGCACATAAATGAGTGTGCCTGGTGTGTGGCAGGGGGGGATGTTGAGATGGGTAGAGGAGGAGATGGAGAGAAAATAGTGGGTGTACAAGGTGGACAGAGGTAGATGAGTGAGAAAGAGATGCACATGGAGAGGGGGAGGTTGTAATGTGTGATATGTATCAGACACATAAGTCAGAAGATGCTAGAGAGAGAGAGAGAGAGAGAGAGAGAGAGAGAGGGAGAGAGAATGCTTTTTAAGCCCCTGCCATATAGGCTACCATGCTCGATGTACCTGTTTTGTGGATATGCTGTTGCCATGTTTTGCCCACCTGCTTGGCAAAGCAGGTTTTTCAGCTCCCAATGAACAGGCTGTCCTGCATGATGATAATGTTGAGTTGGAGCAGTATGGGCCTGCTTTAAAGATAGATTTTGGAAGGGCTACAAATGTGGATAGAAACTCTGGTGGAAGGTTGATCTGGATAAATGATGGGATGGTCAGAGAGAGGTAGTGGAAGGGGATGGTTGGTAAGAGAGGGGTCGATGATGGGATGGACAAATAATGCATGGGGGGGGGGGGGGGGGAGGATCACAAACAGAGGGAGTGGAGGTAATGAACTGACAGAGAGGAGTGATGAGGAGATGGACAGAGAAAGGGGGATGGGGAAGGCAGAGAGGAGGGAAGAAAAAGATGGGTGCATTATATATGACATATATGTTGGTTGTTTGTATAAATAAACCTCACAACTCCATTTTGTTAAATGCTACAGAAGAAGCAACCTGTGTAAGTATATAGTGTAAGTTATTGGCAGATTAGAGAAATCCATGTACTTGCAAATCTCTTACTGATAAGAGATTTATAGGTTACTAGCTGAGGCTTTCACAGACAGATGGAGTTGTGATATTTTCCTTTCATATCATTGACATAAGTGCACACACACACGCACACGCACACACACACACACACACACACACACACACACACACACACACACACAAACACACACACACACACTCACACACGGTCTCTCTCCTATGGATTGCCAGGCCCATTTGCTCTGGTGTTTCAACAGATATTTGCAATTTCGTTTTTGCAACTTGTAGCTAGAGTCACCCTAAAGAAATTCTGCCCATCACCTCTTTCCTACGATGACCAGTGGCAATAGAAAGTGTCATTTGTTTCCCCATTACAAAGTAAATTATTTTTGAAGTTGAATTTCACATGCCTATTTTATAGTGTGATCCAAATTAGTGTAGTGCATTATTTGTTTTATCAACAGTAAAACATGAGCCCCCTACGGGTCTAGCATAGGCCTGAGGCATTCCTGCCTGTCATAAGAGTCAACTAAAAGGGATGTCACACAGTTCGGCCCTGTAAGTTCAGGTCCCATTTTATGGTTTGACCTGCTACTTTCCAAATTCTACAGAAGTATGGGCCATATGGGGAAGGATGCCTTACATGGTGCACGAGTTATCCATAGTGCCTGTAGATTCGATCTCCTGAACCTCATGTCATGGCTCTGGATCTCCACCTGTAATTCAATTATTTGGGAAATGACACTTTCAGGGGGAAGTCATCTTCTTCCATTGTCTCCTGTCCTCTTTCGCCCCCATGACAATAACAGATTTCTCTGCACCCAATATCCAGCATGGTAGCCAGCCTGTTGTGTTGGGGCCATCATGTACCCATTTGGTGGTAACCCCCTGATGACACAGGGATCACACTACTGATGCCTGAGCTGTAAACTCCCCATGTATGCCACGTTGTAGATGTCTGTCTTCCTGGGGCATCAGGACTCCCAGCAATGGCCATCATGCCAAGTATCCTTTGCTGTGGCTGGGTGGCGTCCGTGGGGAGAGCCCCTGATTGGAGTCGGTGTCATCAGGGCAGATGACCCGCAATGAAGCAGACTAAGTCATCTCTTGCTGGTGACCATACGGCTCCAGCAGTTTCTAAGAAGGGCAAGATCGAGTACAATGCTGGCAGATATGACCGTAAATCATTTCCCTCCCTCGCTACATAATGGGAGGAACACAGGGCCACAGAAAGAAGAGAGTTATGTTCACCTTGGTATTTAGTCTGTAGCAGAATGGATGAGGCTCCTTTCTACTTACAAAGCCTCAGTTTTTTGTTGAACATTGTGAGGATAAGTTTGGGAAGTCACAGCGCTGTCCAAGATGAGAAGTATTGCAGTCTTGATTCAGACAGCAACTCCAGCCCAATCTCAAGTGTTAGTCGCTTCTGACAAGCTGGGTGATATTCCTGTTTCCGTCACTCCCCCTAAAAGCCTCCTCAACATGGTCTAGGGGATTATTTTCCATCATGACCTCCTCTTGCAGTTTGATGATGAGCTCCATGCCAATCTGTAATGGTGGGGTGTTCATTTCATCTGGCACGTTTACAGGGGACCCAAAGACAACAGGGTTGCTACCGGTGCCTTCATCTTGGCCTTTGAGGGTGATTCATTGCCTGAAAAGGTCAAGGTAATGGTTTACCACTGTAACATTAAACCGTATGTCCCTCCACCTAACCGAGCGAGGTGGCGCAGCAGTTAGCACACTGGACTCGCGTTTGGGAGGACAATGGTTCAATTCCGCGTCCAACCATCCTGATTTAGGTTTTCCGTGATTTCCCTAAATCACTCCAGGCAAACGCCAGGATGGTTCCTCTGAAAGGGCATGGCCGACTTCCTTACCCTTCCTTCCCTAATCCGATGAGACTGATGACCACGCTGTCTGGTCTCCTTCCCCAAGCAACCAAGCAACCAACCCTCCCCATATGCAGTGCTTTAAGTGCTGGAAATTTGGGCACATGCCTTCTCACTGCATTTCCAGTGCCACATATCAAGATTACATATGTCCACTGCTTCCAGATACTCCATGTGCCCTCTTCCCACTTGTATCAACTGTGGAGAGCAACAGTCCCCCTGCTCACAAGACTGCACTGCACTCCAAAAGGAGTGGAAAATCATGGAGTACAAGACCCTGAAATGCTCTGGGAGCAATGCCCCTCCAAATGCAGGGACACTGTGTCCCCACCCCCTCACCCCCCCCCCCCTCCCCCCTCCGCCCCCACACACACCAGAGAAGCAACAACCTCTGCCGGCTCCTCTTGTGCAGAAGGGGTCCCTTGGAACCCTCTCTCCCATGGTCTCCACTAATGGCACAGCAGACACTCACCAGTGGCTAAAGGAGCCAAAAGCTGCTGGATGAAAAGCTTCACAGTCTTCCTCTGTGCCTGAAGCTACTTCGAAGAAGTCCTCCCAGCAAGCTCCTAAAGATAAGAGAGAAGGCAAGCAAACAAACAAGTCTGCTAAGAAATAGGACCCTTCGGTGACCCCACCACCACCACTCCCCTCCGACTCTGCACCTGAGGATGAGTTGGAAATCTTAGTATCACCCGAGGAACTGGATCTCACTGATGCCTAATCCACAACAGGAATGGATACAAATACTCAATCAGTGGCAGCATGTGCCCCTGAGGCGTAACCTGCCTCCTAAGTGCTTCATGCCTTTCCAGCCTCATGATAATGTCATTCTCCAGTGGGATTTCTCTGGTTTTTTCCACCACCGGGCTGAGCTATGGCAACTGTTAGGCTTTGCACCTGCTTTCTGCTTTGCCCTCCAGGAAACCTTGTTCCCGGCAATGCAGACCCCTGCCCTCCACAGCTATACGGGGTATTACAAGAACCATAGTGACTATATTAGAGTGTCAGGTGGAGTTTGTGTCCATGTCCTGAACTCAGTATGCAGTGGACCTGAGCCCTTTCAAACCTCTCTTGAAGCTATGGCTGTCAGGATAAATAGAGTGCAGGAAATAACTGTCTGCAACATATACCTTCCTCCAGATGGTGCAATACCCCTGAACACATTGGGTGACTGATTCATCAACTTCCTAAACCTTTCCTACTTTTGGGAAGTTTTAACGTCCGTGACCCCATGTGGGGTGACACCATGCTCACTGTCCAAGGTAGAGATGTCAGAACTTTCCTGTCTCAACTCAACCTCTGCCTCTTAAATACTGGTGCTCCCACACATTTCAGTGTGGCACATAATCGACCATTGTTTTATCCCTCTGCAGCCCAGGAGTTCTCCCCTCTGTCCACTGGGGAGCCCATGATGACTTTTGTGGTAGTGACCACTTTCCTATCTTCCCGTCACTCCCCCCGCACCATTCCCATAGACATCTACCAAGATGGTATTTAAACAAGGCAGACTGGGAAGCTTTCACCTCTGCTGTCACCATTGAATCTCCCTCAGATGGTATCATCAATATGGTAGCTGAGTGGGTCACTAGAATGATCGTTAATGCAGCGGAAAACAGAATCCCTTGTTCATTAGGGTGCCCCTCGTGAACATCAGTACCTTGGTGGTTGCCAGAAATCACTGAGGCCATTAAAAAGCATTGGCGAGCTATACAGCAACATAAGTGGCAGCCTTCTGTAGAGCTTCTACTAGTTTTCAAATAGCTTCGTGCCTGCATTCGCCAGCTTATAAAAAGTCAGAAACAGGCATGTTGGGAGAGATACGTCTTGTCCATTGGCTGCCATACATCACCTTCCCAAGTCTGGACGAAGATCAGATGTGTTTGTGAGTACAAGACCCAGACCGTTGTCACTGGCATTAATATCAATGGTGTGTTATCTACCAATGCATCCATACTCCACAAGCCACCTGATGGTGTGTGGCGGAGGGTACCTTGAGTACCTCTTTCGGTTCTCCCTTCTATTCCAGTCTTGTATTGTTCATGGAAAGAAGGATTGTCGGTATGCTTCTGTTTGGGCTCTAATCTCTGTGATTTTATCCCCATGGTCTCTTTGCAAGATATACGTAGGAGGGAGCAATATACTGCTTGAATCTTCGGTGAAGGTATGTTCTCGAAACTTCAACAAAAGCCCATACCGAGCTGCTGAGCCTCTCTCCTGCAGAGTCTTCCACTGGAGTTTACCTATCATCTCCGTAATGCTTTCGCGATTACAAAATGATCCTGTAAGGAAGTGCGCTGCTCTCCGTTGGATCTTCTCTATCTCTTCTATCAACCCTACCTGGTACAGATCCCACACTGCTGAGCAATATTCAATCAGTGGGCAAACAAGCGTAGTGTAACCTACTTCCTTTGTTGTCGGATTGCATTTCCTTAGGATTCTTCCAATGAATCTCAGTCTGGCATCTGCTTTACCGACGATCAAATTTCTATGATCATTCCATTTAAAATCACTCCTAATGCATACTCCCAGATAATTTATAGAATTAACTGCTTCCAGTTTTCTGACCTGCTATTTTGTAGCTAAATGATAAGGGATGTATCTTTACATGTATTCGCACCACATTACACTTGTCTACATTGAGATTCAATTGCCATTCCCTGCACCATGCATCAGTTCGCTACAGATCCTCCTGCATTTCAGTACAATTTTCCGTTGTTACAACCTCTCGATATACCACAGCATCATCTCCAAAAAGCCTCAGTGAACTTCCGATGCCATCCAGAAGGTCATTTATGTACATTGTGAATAGTAACGGTCCTATGACACTCCCCTGCGGCACATCTGAAATCACTCTTACTTCGGAAGACTTCTCTCCATTGAGAATGACATGTTGCATTCTGTTATATAGGAACTCTTCAATCCAATCACACAATTGGTCTGATAGTCCATATTCTCTTACTTTGTTCATTAAACGACTGGGGAACTGTATCGAACACCTTGCGGAAGTCAAGAAACACGGCATCTACCTGGGAACTCGTGTCTATGGCCCTCTGAATCTTGTGGAAGAATAGCGCGAGCTGGGTTTCACACGACCGTCTTTTTCAAAACACATGCTGATTCCTACAGAGTAGATTTCTAGTCTCTAGAAAAGTCATTATACTCGAACATAATACATGTTCCAAAATTGTACAACTGATCGACGTTAGAGATATAGGTCTATAATTCTGCACATCTGTTCGATGTCCCTTCTTGAAAATGGGGATGACCTGTGCCCTTTTCCAATCCTTTGGAACGCTACGCTCTTCTAGAGACCTACGGTCCACCACTGCACGAAGGGGGGCAAGTTCCTTCGCGTACTCTGTGTAAAATCGAACTGGTATCCCATCAGGTCCAGCGGCCTTTTCTCTTTTGATCGATTTTAATTGTTTCTCTATCCCTCTGTCATCTATTTCGATATCTACCATTTTGTCATCTGTGCAACAATCTAGAGAAGGAACTACAGTGCAGTCTTCCTCTGTGAAACAGCTTTGGAAAAAGACATTTAGTATTTCGGCCTTTAGTCTGCCATCCTCTGTTTCAGTACCATTTTGGTCACAAAGTGCCTGGACATTTTGTTTTGATCCACCTATCGCTTTGACATAAGACCAAAATTTTTTAGGATTTTCTGCCAAGTCAGTACATAGAACTTTACTTTAGAATTCACTGAACGCCTCTTTCATAACCCTCCTCACACTACATTTCGCTTCGCACTTTGCTGAGCAGTATGCATGAGCTTCCGTTTCGGAAAATTATCCCCCAGCATTTCGCACCCTCAAACGGCAGATGGAAAGGAAAGCCCTCTCATTCACTGAACGTCACAGTGAACCCTATAATGCTCCATTTATTGAGTGGGAGCTCCTCAGCGTCCTTGCACTTTGCCCCGACACAGCTCCTGGGCCAGATTGGATCCACAGTCAGATGATCAAACATCTCTCATCCGACTACAAGCGACATCTCATCACCTTCAGCTGGATCTGATGCGATGGTGTCTTTCCATCCCAATGGTGAGAGAGCACTATCATTCCAGTACTCAAACCCAGCAGATACCCCCTTGATGTGGATAGCTATTGGCCCATCAGCCTCACCAACGTTCTTTGTAAGCTGTTAGAATGTATGGTAAGTTGGCGGTTGTGTTGGATCCTGGAGTCATGTGGCCTACTGGCTCCATGCCTGGGTGGTTTCCGCCAGGGACGCACTACCTCTGATAATCTGGTTTCCCTCGAGTCTGCCATCCGAACAGCCTGTACCAAATGCCAACACCTGGTTGTTGTCTTTTTTGATTTACGAAAAGCTTACAACACAACCTGGTGACATCATATCCTTGCCACATTATATGAGAGGGGTCCCCAGGGCCCGCTCTTGATTTTTACCCAAAATTTCCTATCGCTCTGTACTTTTCATGTCCAAGTTGTTGCTTCCCATAGTTCCCCACATATCCAGGAAAATGGGTTCCCGCAGAGGTCTGTATTGAGTGTATCTCTATTTTTAGTGTCCATTAATGGTCTAGTAGCAGCTGTTGAGCCATCCGTCTCACCTTCTCTTTATGCAGATGACATTTGAATTTCATACTGCTGCACCAGTACTGGTGTTGCTGAGTGGCGCCTACAGGGAGCCAATCACAAGGTGCAGTCATGGGTTCTAGCCCACGGCTTCCAGTTTTCAGTGTGAAGTCGTGTTTCATGCACTTGTGTTGGCATCATACTGTTCATCTGGAACCAGAACTTTACCTTAATGATGATCCACTTACTATAGTGGAGACATACTGGTTTTTGTTGCACAATTGATGTGGCTTCCTCATCTATGTCAGTTGAAGCAGAAGCACTGACAGCACTTCAATGCCCTCCACCACCTGAACAACACCAACTGGGCTGCAGATCGCTTTATGCTGCTGCAGGTCTACAGATCCCTTGTTCAATCCTGTCTTAACCAGAGGAGTCTGGTTTATGGTTCAGTGGTGCCCTCAGCGTTGCATTTACTCGACTCAGTGCACCACTGTGGTGTTCGACCGGCAACAGGAGCTTTTAGGATAAGTCTGGTCACCAGCATCCTGGTGAAGGCCGGAGTCCCTCCATTGAAGGTTAGGCACGCACAACTGCTCGCCAGTTACATTTCTCACTTTTGTAATTCTCCTGAGCATCTGAATTACTGCCTCCTTTTCCCACTCATGGTCATTCATTCCCCGCGTCGGAGGCCCAGATCAGGGCTTACTATTGCAGTTTGCATCGAACCTCTTCTGTCTGAACTGGAGTCCTTGCCTTTACCAACTCGACGTCCATTCACACACACCTCCAAGGTGTACACCTAGGCCGAAGCTTCGCCTATATCTTTCACATGGTCCTAAGGACTCATTTAACCCCGTAGCTCTCCACTGTCTTTTCCTCTCAATTCTTGACATGTGCTGGACCATGAAGTGGTTTACACCAATGGCTCAATGACTGATGGTCACGTTAGCTTCACATATGTTCATAGAGGACATAGTTGGCCAGCACTCCTTTCCAGATGGCTGCAGTGTTTTCACTGCAGAGCTGGTGGTCTTTTCTCATGCTCTTGAGCACATCCATTCATGCCCTAACAAATCGTTTCCTCTCTATACGGACTCCTTGAGGAGCCTACAAGCTATCGACCAGTGCTACCCCTGCCATCCTTTGACAGCGACCATCCAGGAGTCCATCTATGCCTTGGGATGGTCCAGTCATGCCATCCTTTGACAGCGACCATCCAGGAGTCCATCTATGCCTTGGGATGGTCCAGTCATTCCATGGTGTTTGTGTGGACCCCAGGCCATGTCGGAATCTCAGGAAATGAACTTGCCAACAGGCTTTCCAAACATGCAACACAGAAACTGCTTCTGGAGATCGGCATCCCTGTAACTGACCCACAATCATAATTATGCCGCTAGGTTTTTCAGCTTTTGGAGACAGAATGGCATAATCTCAGTACTGCCTGCTATTAAGGAGACTACGAACATCTGGAAGTCCTCCGTGGGGCCTCTCACAGGGGCTCTGTGGTTCTGTGATGGCTCCGCATTGGCCATACGTGGCTAACACATGGCTATCTCCTCCGTCACGAAGACCCCCCTCAGTGTGGCTCACATATGACTGTCGTCCACATCTTGCTGGACTGCCCACTTTTAGCTCCTCTGTGGTGGACTTTTAACCTTCCCAGCATCCTACCTTTGATATTGGGTGACAATACCTCAACATCAGATTTAGTTTTACATTTTATTCATGAGAGGGGGTTTTTATCGTACAACCTAAGGGTGGGCATTTAGCCGCCATGTTTTCCCTTTGCTTTTTGGGGTGGATGTTTTAATGTGTTGCAGAGTGGCTAGCTCATCCTATTTTATTATTGCGATCAGCCAGCTCAGACTATCTGCTCTATGGTTTTAACACCTTCTTCTACTTTTACTTTTGGTGTATTATGTTTTCCCCATTTTTTGTTCATTCCATTTGTTTTCTTTTTAGGTGTGGTTGCTCATTCCTTTTCCCCCTTTTACTTTCTCAAATATACTGTGGGTCTTTTTGTACCTTGAGCCTTACTTGCATCAGGAAAAAGGGACTGATGTTCCTGTAGTTTGGTTCATTTATACCTCAAACCAACCAACCAACCACTAAAACATGAAAAATAGTTAGTACTCCAGCAGTGCCTGAGCAGCGCTTCTGTGTGGTGGTATCAGTCAACCAGGGCTGTGTGGTGGTGCTGCTGCTGGAGTACTCTTTATTCTTCATATTTTACTGTTGATCAAAGAAATATTGCACTAGACAACTCTGGACAACATTGTCTAATGGACAGATAAAATTCCACTTTAAAAATCATTTTGTTTGTAATGGGAACCAGCCAACACTTTCCATTGAAGCCGACTCCAGCTAAATGTTGAAAAAAGATGGCAGAGGAAATGCAACTGACAACTCTTAGGAGAGATTCCCCATGTACACCTGCCTTATCAACCTGTCTTGCAGGGCAGACTACACGTCAGGGATAAGAAACCATTTTCCAGTTCCTGAAGTGCAAACTGCCAAGCACAACAGGCATGTTGTGTTGGATTAGTATCACCCTGCTTTATCTATCTACTTTGCAGGGGCTACATATGGATGAGCATGCCTTGGGAAGTGTTGAGATGGGCGAAGGAGGAGGCAGGAGGGAATGGACTGGCAGAAGGCAGAAGAGAATGGACAGAGAGAGGGAACAGCTGGAGATTGGCAGACATGGGAGGGGTGGGGGGGGGGGGGGGGAGGTGGCCAGAGAGAGATGGGGAGAAAGTGCCAGAGGGGCAGTACGAGGAGGAGATTGAAATGGATCAGGAACGGGGCGGGGTTGGGGACGAGGTGGACAGATAGAATGGGAGGAGAAAGTGTGTGCAGTACATGTATCAAACATGTACATTGTGAACATGAAGCTATGGGGAAAAGGTTTGTCTTAAACATATATTTAAAGCTGAGAATATGTATGTATGTCTGGGAACTCTCCCCAGCCACCAGACTGAAGGGGTTCAAATTTGGCACACAAAATCCTTGCCTAGAGATGACCAACACATGGGCATAACACACTAATATTTATGGACGTACAGACACATGATGTTTTTTAAGCCCCTGCCATATCAACAGTCCTGCACAACAGGAGTGATGTGATGTAGCAGTATCAATTGGCTTTGCCAGGCTGCCTAAGTATCATGGAAAAATAAGTGTTTCCAAGCCCTCAGCGCATAAGCTGTGTTGTGCAAGAAGTGTGTTGTGTGAGTAGTACCAGTACCAGCCAACTTTATAAGGTGAGGGGGGGGGGGGGGGGGGTGGACGAGTCAGGGTGAATGGGTAGGGAGAGGGGGGGGATATGTCTACACACACACACACACACACACACACACACACACACACTTACACACACACACACACACACACACACACACACACACACTCCTTTCCCTGAGAGGACAAACAAAGGGAAGTTTATAATTCTCTAGCTCTAATATTTATGGAGATACAGACATGTGTTTCTAAACTGGTGCTATACAGACTGCTCTGCACAACAGGTGTGTTTTATGGGAACATTATTGACCTGCTTTGCAGGGCATTCTACTTATTAGTAGTGGGAGTGGTGCCAGCCTACTTTATCAGCCTCTTTACAGGGGCTAGATATGCAGATGAACATGGCTGGGGGAAGGTTGAGAAGGATATGGGAGGAGATGAAGAGTGGGAGGGAGCAAGAGGGGAGAGGGAGAGAGGGGGGAGGAAGGACACAGGTAGAGAGAGAGTGGGCAGGAAGGGATGTAAATACAGAGAGGGATGTGGAGGAAGGGATTGACAGAGAAAGATGGGATGGAGGAGATTGGCAGAAATAGGGGAGCTGGATGAGGAAAGGGAGAGGAGGAGATGTGGTAGAGGATGAGATGGACAGAGAGAGCAACAGAGGAGATGGACAATAATTGGGCAAGCTAGGGATGGACTGAGAGAGGGGGAGGAGGAGATGGACAAAGAGAGGGGTTGAGGAGGAGATGCAGGATGCAGGTGGAAAAGTGTAGATGGGTAAAGAGCAGGTAAAAAGCCTAGAGAGATAATGTGACAGTGGAAAAGGAAGATGAGGAGGAGGCAGTGGACAGATAGGGGAGGGAGAATGAGGTGCGCAGAGTATTAGCACCATGGGGCTCTTAACCTCCTAGTTCCAAGATAAATGGAGCTACAGACAAAAATGTATTTTTTCCAGTCCCTGGCGTGCAGTCATATAGGCTGCCCTGTACAACATGTGGATTGTGTTTAAGTAGTATCAGCCTACCTTAACGCCCTGCTATACAGTGAAGCCTACACGTCAGGTAGGCTGCCTGCACGAGCAGCATGTTGTGTGGGTATCGTATAGGCCTGCTTTATTGACCCCCTTTTCAAGGGCTGCATGTGCAGATGTGCACGTGAGCAGAGAGGTATGGTTGATGAGAAGTTAAAATGAGATAGGTATAATATGAGATAGACAGAGGAAAGGGGGAGGAGGAGATGGACAGAGGGTTTGGGATGGTGATGGACAGAGGGAGAAGGAGATGGAGACGTACATTGAGAGGGGGAAATACAGGAGGCAGTTCCAAGAGGCAAAGGGTTGATGGGCAGGTGGAAAAGGAAGAGGACTAGGAGGATATGGACAGAGGAAGGTGAGATTGATATAGGCAGATGGATGAGGGATGAATGTGGTCAGAGAGAGGGTCAGAGGAGATGGAGAGAGAGAGTAGGGAGGAGTAAATGGACATACAGAGTTGGATGAGATGAGCAGAGAGCTGGGAGGGAGGAAGAGGTGATGTTTGCAATATATGGGTTGAATGTGTATCCAGAGAGGGGAGAGGGGGGGCAAGGCTAAAATGTATGGAGGGACAGTGAGGAAGAGTGAGCTTCCATTCTTTTGATGGTGCACTTTCCAGGTGTCGTAGTCTGTTTTAAGAATGACTGGAGATAGGCGAAGAACTCTTTTACTGGAATGATACAGAAGCACAGTGAACAAAAAAATATATGAAATACTTTATTACAACAGTAATAATATTTTTAAGTAACAGTTTTACCAGATGTAGTTTATAACTACAAATATTACACATAAATAGTGGAAATACAGGTACATTTGGTAGATAAATAGGAACTAGTTTATTTAAGTGTGTACACATTAATGACTTTTTAATTTCTTCATTGATGTGATCATTGCTGCCAGTTTATGTAACCTAGCATATAAAATAAAAAAGATGACTGATGCAATAGCAGCAATTACACACAGCACATCGATAAGCCACAGCTGCCAGAAGTTGAAGTCAAGTGATGGGCTGCGCATGTGACGTGTCCCGTTGTGGCGGAGCACATACTCCAGCCACCATACTGCTCGATCCAGTGATGGCGCTTGGTGCTCACGATAGATGACAGACAACTGCTGCATGTTTTCCTTGTAGCTGTGCACAGGGAGAACTGTTTTACTATTATAGGACAAAAGCTTAGATTTTTATTGTACTTGCAAGAACATTATTTGTATAATTCAGTGAACATTATTTACTTATCAGCAAATCTTTAGACTGAAATATGACACATTATTTATTGGAATTATAAGAGCAGCAATACTCCATAATTGAGTTAGTGTAAGCTGATCCCAGATAGCTGCAGTGGGCTGGGTGTAGGAGCTTCATTCGCCCACCTCAATCAATCACATAAAGCCATTTTGTAAATGTCTCTATGACAATGCCTCAGTTTTGTCACATTTCTATAAATGGCTAGTGTTTTCATCTGCAACCATTTGCACTTCACAGTTGAAAGCTAACAACGGCCCAGCTAGCTGTCAGGGATCATCTTATTTCAACTCAACTATTGGGTTTGTAACAAGAAGCTAAAATTAACACGCAGTGTTGCTTGCAAGTTACTTTCTTATCTTATTTAGTGTATTTAATGTGATCTGATTAGGGCCATCAACCCCTCTGTCATATCAGACTAGCATTTTACACCTATAGTACTTTAAGAAATAACGATTTAATATGAAAAATACTTTCAAAATTATTTTAATGTGTATAGCAACAAAGTAAGTATACTGACTAAGATCAGTTAATATGGCAGTACTTGTACTACTGATGCCACCGCTACTGCCACTAATAGTGGTGGTGGTGGTGGTGGTGAGGTGGTGGTGGTGGTGGTGATGATGATGATGATAATTATGGTAATAGAAATAATAATAATTAGAATAATGATAATGATACTTGCAGATATAAAAAGAATGTATAGGTGTACAAAAAAGATGTTTTTTGGTATAGCAAGTCCTGGGGAAAGAAAATTTAAGGAGATTGCATCAGTTAAGAATACTGGTAAATGAGGAAGATGTGACTGGAAAGAAGAATGTACAAAGGTAATGAGTGCATACAGAGACAAGGTAATCATTATTGTTGCCTTAGTAAGCTTGTTATTAACTGTCTTCTGAAGCTAGGGTTGTTATTCAGTTCTCTAATATACTGTGGAAGGTTATTCCAGAGTCATATTCCTGCTACTGAAAAGGATTTCAAGAAAGTTCTGGAATGATGGAGTGGGACAGAAAGGATTTTACTCTGATGGGACTGGTGTTTCTGCCATGTTTCTGTCACATTGTTCAGACAAGAGGAGAGATACAGGCGATAGTGTATGTTGATAAGACAGTTGAGAAGATAGAGGGTATGGAAATCTCTGCACACAGCCAAATAGCTGTGCATATATTGGTGAAATGTGATCAAAGAGTCAAACACCACAGATATAACAAACACAGGTACTCACAATCCAGGTACCGAGAGTTTTCCTAAGAAAGGTCTTGCAGGATAACATCACTGTAATCAATGATTGGAAATATAAGTGTTTGTACAATTTTCTTTCTCAGGTCAAGGGGGAAGAGCTTCTTATATTTTTGTAGGGCATGGAGTGACGCTGATGCCTTCTTGCACATTGCAGTTATGTGCTCGATCCAATTTAGATTTTTGTCTACACTGAAGAGCCAAAGAAACTGGTATATCTGCCTAATAACATGTAGGGCCCCTGTGAGCATGCAGAAGTACCATAGCATGATGTGACACGGATTCAACTAATGTCTGAAGTAGTGCTGGGGGAACTAGACACCATGAATGCTGCAGGGCTGTCCACAAATGTGTAAGAGTACGAGGGGTGGAGATCTTTTCTCAACGTACATTTCAAGTAATCCAGATATGCTCAATAATGTTCACATCAGGGGAGCTTTGTGGTCAGCTGTAGAGTATTCGTGGAGCCACTCTGTAGCAATTCTGGATGTGTGGGGTGTTGCAATGCCCTGCTGGAATTGTCCAAGTCTGTAGAAATTCACAATAAACGTGAATGGATGCAGGTGATCAGACAGGATGCTTACATATGTGTTGCCTTTCAGAGTCATATCTAGATGTATCAAGAGTCCCATATTGCTCCAAGTGCACATGCCCCACAAATTACAGAGCCTCCATCAGCTTGAGCAGTCCTCTGCTGACATGGCTGACATGCAGGGTCCAAGGATTCAGGAGGTTTTCTCCATACCTGTACATGTCCATCCAGTCAATACAATTTGAAACAAGACTTGTCTGACCAGGCAACATGTTTTCAATCATCAACAACCCAAAGCTGGTGTTGATGAGCCCAGACAAGGTGTAAATCTTTGTATCATGCAGCCGTATACAAGTGGACCTTCAGCTCCAAAAGACCATTCAATGATGTTTTGTTGAATGGTTCACACACTGACGCTTGTTGATGGCCCAGCATTAAAATCTGCAGCAGTTTGCGGAAGGGTAGCACTTCTGTCATGTCGAACAATTCTTTTCAGTCACCATTGCCCCAATCTTGCAGGAACTTTTTCCAGCAGTGTCATAAATTTGATATTTTATTGGATTATTGATATTCACAGTACACTTATGAAATGGTCATTCTGAAAAATCCCCACTTCATTGCTACCTAGGAGGTGCTGTGCCCCATTGCTCATATGCCAACTACAGAACGACATTCAAACTCAGTTAAATCTTGATAAACTGCCATTGTAGCAGTGGTAAGTGATCTAACAACTGCACTGCACACATGTTTCTTATATAGGCATTGCTGACCTCAGCACTGTAGTTTGCCTGTTTACATATTTGTGTTTGGATACACATGCCTACACCAGTTTCTTTGGTGCTTCAGTGTACTATTACTCCTATACTCTTTGCTGAAGGAGAGAAGTTGACATTTATTGCATTTAGGGTTAAAGATGGTAGTGATTCCCAATAATTCGGGCTAATGAGCCTGGGTTTACCAACCAGTACCACATGGGTTTTGGACGAGTTGAGCTTGAGCCCTATATTTTGCACCTATTTTGATGGCAAACACCGGTTAGTATTGATATTCTCTATAGCTTTCTTCAGGGTTATTGGTTTTTCACTAAGATAACTAGAGATCATCAGTGTACATATGGTATTTGCATTGGGGCAAAACTGATGAAATGTCATTGACGTTCAATGAAAAGGATATAGAACCTTATACCAAACCCTGAGGGACACCTGACACTACCTGCCTCCACTGTGACTTTATAGTGACGGACATGACACTTTGCTGGTCAGACGTCAGGTATGAGCAAAATCACTGTTGCACTGCACTTGGCAAGCAATTTAGGCTGCTAAGTGTGGCACATAAAATGCTGAAGTTGACAGTGTCAAAGGCTTTGAAAAATTAAGAAACACATGATAGTCACCTCTTTTGCATCCTTGGCAAGATTCAAGTCATCTCTTATCTTTATTAAGGCACATGTTGTGCTGCGATGCTAACTGAAAGCTGATTGGTATTCATCTGTTAGTGTGTTCATAGTTAGGTAATGTGTTAACTAGTCATGGACTATATATTTTAAGACCTTGGACAGTGCAAAAAGAATGTAATTAGATCAATAGTCGGGGAGTGCTGTGTCAATGTTCTTTATAGATAGTGGCTTAACTAGTCCCTGTTTCCAGTCCTCAGGGAAAATGCTTGCAGTTAAGAAGTGGTTGTAGATATCTGTTACAGTGGGCAGTTATGAGTCAGTGAAAGCTTCATAATTTGGACTGTGATGTCATTGTATCTGGTAGATGTTGATCTGATATACAAAATGGGTTTTTAGACGGTATTGCAAGTAACATGCTTTTCATAGAATTTTTCATGGTTGCTGTCATCTGTACCAATGAAATAATCAATGAGTCCCTGTTTTGTTTGTGGTTCTAGGTAAACATACGTATGAACAATGTAATATACATGCCTTTGAACTTTCTTCCTTGTTCCTTTGTCCTTAGACATTATTGTCTACCAGCATGTAACACAGCACATCATTTGTTGTTGAGTCAACCGATATGCATGCTGTTGAGAGTTATATATTCTGGCCTCTTCATTTAATGGAAACAAAGAACTAAATATAAATATCTCACCATATTCCTTATCCTCACTGAAACCTATACTTATATTCTAAGAACAGCTATTTGGGCAGGCAAGAGAGGATGGGTAGTGTTTGATGATGGCCCTCTAAGAAACTACTCAATAGTACAATTCAAATACATTAAATTTTATGTTTAAGACATTAATTTAGTAGTTGGTCTTTCTAAATGCTACTGATTTATCAACACTGTTGAAAATATCTTACTCATTGTAAACAAGGCATATGGTTGCAAACAAGTTACATACATTTCCAAATAAATGAAAATTTGTTGCTTTTACCTAACAAACAATTCAACCAGCAATGGAGTTATGACCACCTTTTCTCTATATGAATACTGAGAAGTCACCAAATTTTATTGAAAAGTTCTTAAAGATTCAGAGTTTTTGGTTAAAGAAGTATAGCATATATCTGAAGTAGAAATGAAAAGTTTAATGTTCTGTTAAGAGTGATTGATGTGGGAAACTTGTTGTGGCCTTTTCATAAGAAACACCCTAACATTCACCCAGACTGCATTAGAAAAACTATGGGAAACCCAAATTTGGCTGACCAAATGTAAGATCAGTGCTTTTGTCAGCACCTCAGCTTGCTCAATTACTTGAGTAAAATACTTTTCGGTATGATGCTGCATCACACTGTGAACTAAAGTGACACACGAGTCAATGTTTAACCAGCTTTCAGTGGTCGTCTGAACATTTAAACAGCTCTGATTTCCATATTGTGGTGTCTCAATTCATATGTCATGTGGCAATCCATGAACCCTTCTAAGACATAATTGCTCTATTCAGAGAGCATCTGAGAAGTAATGAAAAGCGTGGAGGGAACATACAGAAGGCTATTGCTTGTATTACATTCCAGATGATTGGCGACCAATAGAGAATTTTGCACTTGCTACCAGAAGCAATGTCTCCTACTGACAATCATTGATCCATAAGGACTGTATCTCAGGCTGTATGTTTATATGTTTTCACCTGTCTCTTAAGGACCTGCCACTCACTAGATATATACAAATGCCATGGCTCATGGAAAATAACATTGCCTGCAAAATTCTGACACATTATGTCTCTTCTGCATCCTTCTGTAAGGAACCATTCTTACATTAGCCTCACATAAAACTTAAATTGGGATGTCCATACAGAGATTCAATTGCTCCTAAACCCAAGTCTAGCACCTTTCTACTGGGCTACCTCCCTCAGTCGACTGAAGCACTAATTCTCCTGTTATCACATTCAGTTGCTCATAATCTGAATGTCACTTAGATATGCTTTCCATTGTGTTGTTAAAAAAATCTCAAATGGTGCAAAATTAACAGATTATTTGTTTCAGTAATCCATGGATGGCACAGTTGTTGATAATTCTTGCTTTTTGGGTGCTAGTATAAAACAAAGATATTTTGGTGTGATTACATGCTCAAAAGGGGAGAGGTCAGTTAGTGGTTTAACCATCTGTCTTAGCAGTACTAGCTTACAGCTGTGGCCAGATTGGTTACGGGCTTTCATGTGCAGTGTCAAGTTGAATATAATCATTTTAGGTATAATACCACTGCCTACTATAAGAATGAAATAAAGTAAAATTAAAACAACCATTTGATCAACTTTCAGTGGTCTTCTTTAGGGCCCTAAAACTATTTATTTTATTCCATTTTCATGGCTTGATGCAGCATTACTCTCAAAAGATTTTATTTCTGGTGACACTTGCTGTTGCATCAATATACAACATTATTCTAAATAAGTAACAGCATATAATTTTGAAACCACGGACTGATTGTTAACTCAGAGCTCTTCAGACTGGCATTGTGTTATCAGCTTTTATCATATGCTTCCAGATATCATGCCATTTGCTAATTATTTGGAAACAATGCATGATTGCATTTACAATGGAGATGCATACTGGTAAGAATGGAGTATCATGAAGCTCTGCCTCAGGTAAGGACTATGAAAGCATGGTATGATCACTTTATGGAAACAGTTTGTGCGCCCCTCGATAGAAAGGTCAATGTCACCCACAGGCAGCAGGCTCTTGCACATCTGGGGAGAAATTTTGTTGCTGTTGTTGTTGGTGTTATGGTCTTCAGTCTTGAGACTGGTTTGATGCAGCTCTCCATGCTACTCTATCCTGTGCAAGATTCTTCATTTCTGAATACTACTGCAACCTACATCCTTCTTAATCTGCTTAGTGTATTCATCCATTGGTCTCCCTCTGGGATTTTTACCCTCCAAGATTCCCTCCAATACTAAATTGGTGATCCTTTGATGCCTCAGAATGTGTCCTACCAACCGATCTCTTCTTATAGTCAAGTTGTGCCACGAATTCCTCTTCTCTCCAAATCTATACAGCACCTCCTCATTAGTTATGTGATATACCCATCTAATCTTAAGCATTTTTCTATAGCACCACATTTTGAAAGCTTCTCTTCTTGTCTAAACTATTTATCATCCATGTTTCACTTCTATACATGGCTACACTCAATACAAATACTTTCAGAAAGAACTTCCTGACACTTAGATCTATACTCAATGTTAACAAATTTCTCTTCTTCAGAAATGCTTTCCTTGCCACAGTCAGTCTACATTTTATATCCTCTCTACTTCAACCATCATCAGTTATTTTGCTCCCCAAATAGCGAAACTCAGCTACTACTTTAAGTGTTTTCTATTCCCTAATCTAATTTCCTCAGCATCACCTGATTTAATGCAACTACGGTCCATTATCCTCATTTTGTTTTTGTTGATTTTCATCTTATATCCTCCTTTCAAGACACTGTCCATTCCATTCAACTGCTCTTCTAGGTCCTTTGCTGTCTCTGACAGATGATATATCTAATGTGTGACAAGAGGAAGCCCCATGGAGCTTTTGTAGAAAGGAACTTGATGTTCTGTCAGTTTCAAAACAGAAAATAAATTACATCAAGTAAGTAAATCTTGTGTCTTATTTAATCCTACTTTTAGATAAATAATTTTGAATATTGTGGATGCTGAATGATTTTGACAGACATCATAAGGAGTAAAGCAAGTTTTTGGAAATGCTTAATATGAAAGATACCAGGCATATGAATGATGGATGGTAAGAAAATTTCAGTATAGTTCTGAAATGTAAATATCTTGAAAAAAAAAAAGTTGAACACCACAAAATAAAAACAAAGGTAATGGAATGTGGTCGAATTAAATCAGGCAATACCGAGGGAATTAGATTAGGAAATGAGACACTAAAAGCAATAGATGAGTTTCCTGTCTGGGCAACAAAAAAACTTATGTTGGCCCCAGTAGAGTGGATGTGAAATGCCATGCCAATACCAAAAAAAGCACACCTGAAAAAGAGAAATGTGTTAACATATCAGATAAATTTAAGCATTAGTTGGAAGTATTTTGTGTGGGTATGTGGCTGGAATGCAGTACTGTACAGA
The DNA here is from genome assembly GCF_023897955.1 of Schistocerca gregaria. NCBI lineage: Eukaryota > Metazoa > Arthropoda > Insecta > Orthoptera > Acrididae > Schistocerca > Schistocerca gregaria. The sequence continues at coordinate 301,198,182 of NC_064920.1, read as the reverse complement.
ACTGAAATGTGGATGATTAGTGGTTCAGATAAGAAGAGAATAGATGTTTTTTAAATGTGATGCCACAGAAGAATGCTGAGGGTTAGATGGGTAGATCAAGCACCTGTAACTAAAGAAAGGGGGTATTCAATAAAAGTACGGAAAAAAGAAATTTATGGCACAACTTGATTAAAAGGGGTGATTAGTTGATATGATACATCCTGAGATATAATGGAGGGAAACATGATGGTTAAGAATTGTGGAGGGAAACCAAGGGATTAATACAATAACAAGATTCAAATTAATGCAGGTTGCAGTAGTTACTCAGATATGAAGAGGCTTTCACAGGATAGAGTAGCGTGGAGAGTTGCACCAAACCAGTCTTTTGTCTGAAGACTACAACTACAATAATAATAACAACAGCAGCAACAATGTATGGAAAACAAGATTTACAATAGGAAACCTCCATTGCACTAAGGCAAGTAAACGAACAGAAATATAATAATAGTATCTACAAGAAAATAAAGAGGGGGGGGGAATTAAACAGTAATGATCACAAAGTATGGTTGTTTTGAACTGGCCTTGTGATTAGCAATGCAGTAAGAGAGGATAACAAAAATACTTTCATTGTACAAGATGAATTATTGATTATGCTCATGGTACTCATGGGGATGAAATGAAGAGGAAAGTTTAAAACTAATCATGAAAAACGGTTGTTGCAAATGATCCTATTGAATGAAAACACAGAAAGAAAGAGAAGTATCTGTTAGTAATTAGAGTGATCAGTGCATACAGGATAACTCATACATACCTAGACTCTTCCAAAACAGTCTTGATTGCATGTAGCAGTGATTCCTTTGTGAGATATTTGACATCAAGACGTATGCCTATGCCTGAAGCAGCCATCTTAGCAACATTGAGGGGCTGGTCACCAAGAAAAGGGATACCTACTGTGGGCACACCAAAGTATGCTGCTTCATTCATACTCTGTAGTCCTCCTTGTGTCACAAACACACGTACATTAGGGTGAGCTGTGAACAAATAAACTGTATTTTAGTATTAAACAGATTTAGCAATTTAGCCAGACCTCAGAGTATTATACTGGCTAGGGGAAGTCAAAGGTAACAGAATATGATCAGAAAGTTACTGATATTTCATGTCTTAGGATTGGCCAGTTAACATGACATGAAGAAAAGGGAGTGAAGATCTTTTGAATTCATTAAAACAGTAGCAGCCTGTAGCACTGTCTTCACATTATACTGTAATACTTTTACTTTATTTATATTGCCTGTAACATGATAGATGAATACTATTATTATTTGTTACAGTATTGAGGACAAGAAGGACCTGTACTGGAGTATTGGGCAGGCTTGGGCTTCTGACCAGGTGGGAGATTAAAGTGTCAATTTCCTGCCGCAGAGCATGTGGCTAGTGGTTGCTACAGGGCCGTGGCAAGTGGCTAGCATTTATGTTACCTTGGAAAAACCCAAGCGCTTGGCAGGTGCATATATGACCATGTTTTCATGCTTGGAGGAATTTATATTCCAGAGAAAAATTGATAAAAACAGAAGTAAGAGTGACACAGAAGTGTGAGTTGACACTCATGGACAGAAAAATATGTAAAGCTAAATTATCTAGAAGCACCGAGAAAATATATAATGGTATAAAAGTTATTGTTCTCTTAAAAATCGTAAATTTATGAAGGTTCAAAAGCTAATATTTTGACAATGCTTTGTCCAATTAATATAAACAAAGTGTTTACAGATGCAGCTAGTACAGTTGCATCGAGCAATCGTAGCAATCATAGCAATTATAAATAAACAAATAAAATACATACTTAATCACTCATATACCTCATTAAACTTTAGAATGCTGCCACTAGTTTCATCTCTTTAATTATTACCAGTCTCTCTGTTGAATCCCATATTCTGACCTCTCGTTCAAAAATGAAACTTATTCAGCTAAATGAACAACACTTCCTCATACAAAGGTGTATAATGCATACAAGGAATACTAAGGGTTATGGTGCCAATAAGCTTGAATAATTTTGGGGAAGATGAAGTTAGTCTTTCAAAGGGATTACTGATAGCCATGTTATAGGTTATGGAAGAGGAAGAATATACAGGATTATAGGATACGAGGTAGTCTAGAGCTAATGGTCAACATATCTGCATTGTGAGAAAAAGTGAAGCATCTTAAGGGTAAAGATAGATCATTAATGGAATCAGTGTTATAATGATATAAGGATTTGTTCAGTCCACAAGGAATGTTACCTGCTACACCAGCCATACAGCATATAATACTAACAGGCAATCATTCACCAATGTTTAAAAGACAGTGTTCGGTACCTAAGCATTTACAACCTTTAGTAGAGCAATCTGTGGGTCAGCTGTTATCAGACAGGACAACAGAACATGGTGATATCCATGGTTTGTGAGTATAGTAATTGTATTAAAAATTTCATGAGACAGAACAAAGAAATACTGGTTTTGCTGTGACTATAGATTCATAAATGAAAAAACAGTAACAGATGTATACCCGGTCCCTAATATTACTGAATGTTGGAAAATTTAGGTTAGTGAATGTTCTTTCCAATTCTAGTTTTAAGAAGTTAATATCATCAAATTGAGGTACACACTGTCGACAGACATAAAACAGGATTTACCATGTCTTCGGGTTGCTACCACCATTATAGGATGCCTTTTGGATTGAAAAGCATGCCAGCTATGTTTCAACATTTATTGGATGGAATCCTCAGAGGTTTAAAACCAAACAGATACATGGTCTATCTAGATGATATAACTGTATTCACAAAAGGCCTAAAAGGGCATGTTCAGCATTTGGAGATGGTATTTGGCAGGACGAAAAGGCTTGACTTATGCTTTGTATTGAAAAGTGTTTCTTTTCACAATCGCAAGTGAACTATGGGGGGAATATAATTAGCCAAGAGGGAGTAAAAACAAATCTGCACCTTACATCAGCAGTACATTGCTTTCCGGTACCTCAGACAATTAAACAATTACAATCTTTCCTTGGATTTAACAAATTACCACAGAACATTCATGAAGGGGTTTTCTGAAGTGACACAACCACTAAAAAAATTACTGTGAAAGGATGTTGTGTTCGGCTGGACATTTGAATACCAGACAGCATTTCAAAATTTAAAAGATATATTAACATCAGATCCAGTTTTGAATTTTCCATATTTAACAAAAGATTTCTCATTGTTGTGTGATGCAAGTTGTACAGCTTTAGGAGCAGTTCTGGGCAAATCAGTGGTGGGGAAGAATGCCCATTTGCTTATGCATCTTGTCAGCCTAATAAGGCTAAGCAAAATTATTCTCCTACTGAAAAGGAGATGTTGATACTAATCCATGATATTTCTTATTTTTGATGGTATCTATATGGACTTAATTCACAGTGATTACTGATCATGTGACTTTAAAATGGCTACTTGGGTTAAAAGATCCTTCAAGTCATCTTACAAGATGGGCTTTGAAACTAAATGTATTTTAATATAATGTAATCCACAAATGTTGGCACACTTTATAGGAATACTGCAAGTCTCTGGATTTGATCTGAAAGGTCTGAAGAGAGCAAAAGCAAATGATAGTGGGTATCAGGTATGCTGCAAACAGCCACAGCTTGTCATAGAAAATGGGATATTGTGAAGATCAATCAAGTGTGGACCATGTGGTGTAGTTCCAGCAGCTTTGTGGGCAGAATATTACTAGCAAGTACGTGATCATATGTTATCTGGTCAAGGAAACAAAAGGACAATGGCTAGAAGAGTAACAGGAAAGTTCTGGTGCAGGACAAGTTGCGCTGATTTTCAGCAGTATGTCAAGAACTGTGTTCCACATGCACAACATATGGATTAATGCCATCAAAAAATACAATTAGAAAGAATAACTGAGTCTGATTACTTATTTAAAATGATAGGAGCCAATGTTTTGCGATCATTTCAAGGATTCACTCAGGTAAAAAGTATGCATTAACAATTATTGAACACTTCTCTAGGTATTTAGTAATGATAGCAATACCAGAGGAGAAAGTGAGCACAGGAACTCACACTATGATATATCATTAGATACTTAAATTTGGGGTACTGCAAGAGATTATTATGGATCAAGGGACAAATTTCATATATGATCACATTAAGCAGTTGTGTCACTTACTGAAAGCTAAGAAATTATGTGCAAGTCCATTCCACCCATAGGCAAATGGTCACATGGAAAGAGTTCATAGGAATATGTCAAAGATGCTAAGCTATTATGTGAATTCTCTACATCTAGACTGGGGTGTGTTTTTAGATTTTGTGGTGAGTGCCCACAAGTCAAAAACTCACACATGAACTGGAGTATCACCTTACAAAGTTGTGTATGGATACAAGATGCCATCTCCGTTTGATGTGATTCAACAAAAGTTGCCTAGAAAAGAAGCCTAGAAAAAGGTCAAATGGACCAACACAAAAGTACTAGAACTTCAAGAGCGTGCAGGGTTAAGTAAGAGGAATTTACCATTGTATTGAATAGGTCAATGAATCTTACTTGAGAATGCTTACACTCTGAAGGGTAAGCCGAGAAAGTTTTTGAAGAAGTTTCAGGTCCTTACCTGATGATCAAAGTAAAGTTATCTGTAAACATAAATTTACAATTACCAGAATGAATTTCAGCAGTTTATATCAGTAGAATTAACCCTTTTCAAGGAGCCATAAAATGTATTAGAGGAGAGTGGTATGTTGTGTGGCAACCTTGTACAAGGCAGCAAAGAGTTAAAATTTTCTAAGTCCCAGAGCAAAGCTACCTTGTTTACGTTATGACAGCATTGAAACAAGGTAGGTGTAAAGAATAACATTTCTAGTGAGCTAAACATTGGACCTCAGCAGAAATGTGGAAGGCAGAGCAACTAGACAGGATCACATCACCTTCAGTACATGTTGAAAGAAACGCTGCTGCTAATACAAGAGCTTGTACAAACCAGTCTTATACTACAACAAACTCTTTAAGCAAGCATGGCTGAGTCAGAACCACTGGCACCTTTGTAATAGCGAGATCTATGTTGTCATGACAAGGGATTCAGGTAAACATTATCCACCACTTAGCTGCATAAAAACCTTAGCACTTTAACTTGTAAGGCAGTTTGTCAGATCGATTGATGGCATAGTTATGTTTGCACTCAATTCCCTGATTTCAGTAAAGTGACATCTGGCACAAGTCTGCTTTAGATTTCCTGCATGCTACTGAGGAATGACAGCTGCTGTGGAGAGAGATGGTTACCTTGCCTTAACCACCAGTCACAGAGTTCAACACCACAGTCTGCCACTGTCAGAGATGGGTGGATGTGGGGTCTTCCTATTCATCCTGGTTCAGGACACTAGCTAGCATTTGTGATACTTCAGTGGGTGGGCCAGGGCCTACCTAATCAGCAGGCCAGGATCATCTTATTACATGGCTACATGACAACCCTCATCATGGTTCAACAGACGATGAAGAATGACCAAGAGTGGGGTATGGAACAGAGCAGCTCTCAAACCAGCATGTGTTAAATTCAACACATGCACCTCCTTCTCACGGCTGCAGCATCATGATACGGTGAGTGCCAAAACCACCATGTGTAGCAACCATCCTAGCAGCAGGTGGTGAGGAATGGGTGTACAGCATCGGCTACTTTGAGCGGACTTAAAGGCTGCTTATGATGCAATACCTTGATAGACATCAGCAACCAGTGTCAACAGCTGTTCAAGACACAGCTTGTAACATAAAGAAATAAACAACTAATTCTGAATCTTCTTTCACTGTGCTTACTGGTGATAACAGTTCACCACCTTTCTTCTGAGAGAAACTGACAAGGAGTGAATTGGAAGATTATCTCCTGACACAGAACTACCTCTACTTCTGCCTTCCCAACAGTCGCCTCTTACATATGACCCCATTTATGCAAGGTGAAAACCTTTAATACTGTACCATTTTATTTTCTGCAGAAGAGTTTTATGACCTACACAGTCAAAAGCATTACCAATATCACAGAAAATGTAACAGGGTAATTTTTGTTGTTTGGCTCTATGAGAAATGTGTTTGTGAAATCATACATTGCATTCTCAGGAAAGAAGCCTTTACAAAAGCCAGACTGACCTGTTATTAAAAAATTTGGTTCAGTATTCTGCTGTAAGTTGCTTTCTCAAAATTTTTGAGGGCATATGAAGGTGTGAGATCAGTTTATAATTATAAAACAGTTGCTTTTCTCCACATCTGTATGTTGTTGTTATTACTGTGTACTTCAGTCTTTTATAAAATACTCTTTGACTCAAGGGTGGTGTTACCAAATAAGGCAAGATTTTGGTACTTCAGTTGAGATATTATTGCAGCCAGAAGAGTACTATTTTTTAGTGATGTAATGGTTCTTGTGACCTCTATAACAGATTAGGTAGCAAAACTGGTGTATAGTGGTTAGTATGCATTATATCTGGAAGCAAGTTTATTGCCCGTGCTTTTGATGTCTGTCAGCTACTGCTCACAAGAATTCAAGTAACCAATTATTTTAATTTTGCATCCTCTGTCTCATTGTTACAGCCATTTAGGAGTTCGTTATCATTTGTCTTGTAGAGTTTATTGGGGTAATGTCTAATAATGTTCAAACTGTCCTCACCTCATTACTGAAATTTTGAATTTTTTGTGCATAGTGCATAGGTTTTGCCTTTTTAATGACTAGGTTTTGCCCTGTTAACGACACACTGAAGAATATTGCAATACTGCTCCTAGTGCATTGAAAGATTTGATTAGATGTAGTCATATACTATCAGGTTCTTTTTCTTTGTTATAAGCATTAGCTGCCATTTGTCTACATTTAAAGAAAGTTGGCATTCATTGCACCAAGTGGAAATTTTGTCCAAGTCTTTCTTTAGTTCCTTACAATTGTCTAGCAACAATGCTTTCCTAAACACAACAGCATAGTCTGTGAACAATCTTATAGTGTTACTGATCTATTGTGATAATTTTCTATGCGTTTTGAGAATTTTAGAGGTCCTAATATGCTTTCTTGGGACACATCCAATGTTGCTTTCATTTCTGTGGAACATTCACTGTTGAATATAATATGCTGGGTCCTATTAGTCACATATTCATGAAGCCAATCACGTATTTTTGAAGGTACTCCATATTATTATATCTTGATTATTAGGTGACTGTGTGATATGGTATCAAATGTATTCCAGAAACCTAGGAAGACAGAATCTATCTGTTCACTTTGTAAAGGAACACCCTCCCCTAGCATTACTTTTCCTCAACAGGAGTAGTCGATACCAAAAATAATTTTGAGTTTTTGAACAGGTTAATATTATCTCAACTGTTTTTCTAAACAACTGCATATGTTTTTTTACACAATGTATTTTGTTTCAGGCTAAAATGTATAAAAAGAAATTGCTTTATTTTCGTTGTTACAATTGGTATGTGCTAGCTTTGAATGTACAGTTAAAATTACTTTTCTTTTAGAAACATTTTAAATTATGAAATATTGAGCACACTTAAAATTTCTAATATTGATCACAGAATCTGACACAAATTATTAAATTTATTTCTGGGTTCACTTATCAAATAATGGTATAGAAATTAATAAAAAGTCATTTGTCAAGAAAATTTGTAAACTTTTTGGGATATTGTTAGTACCACAGAGTGGATTAGTAGAGGGCATGCCTCTGATGTGATTGGACATGTTTTTAATTTTGGCAAAAACAATATAATTTTTCGTTTTGTTGAAGTGGAAATTATAAAGAGAGTGTGATATAGAAAATTGTGAGAAAATAAAATTAATATAAAAATAGAAATTACAGCTCAGGCAATACTTGAGCATTATTTATAGCATTTGGAACCATGAGAACCCATAACTTCAAAAATTTCAGATTCAAGAATCTGCCCCTCGACATGAAGAACTGGAGCCAAATATAAGAAAAGAATATAAGTGAATAGTTAATAGTAAATCTTACTCCTTTTTAAGCGTATTAAGGAAACAATCAACAAATGATGTGTCAGAGGGGAGATTACAACATGCAGCTGTTCTTTGCAAGATAACATACAAAAATAAAGCAAACTGTGTTTCACACATATAGCTTTTCCTAAATATGTGGTGATTCTTTGATATAAACTTGTTTACTTCTAGGAAGTTTTTAATGTGTGGGCTTAGAATATTTTCTAGAATCCTGAAACAATTGGACATCAGTAGTACTGGTTTGTAACTACATGAATATGATTTTTTAGCTTTTTTGTAAATAGAGCTTACTTGCACTCTTTTCCAGTTAACTGGAGCTATTCACTGCAGTAGATTTCGTCAATAAATATGAGCTAGTTCTGTGACATATTCCATGTAAAATGTAACAAGGATCCTTTCAGGACCTGGTTCTTTGTACACTTTAACTAACGTTGACTGTTTTTCATTACCAGTGCCGCTAATATCTATATCTCTGTTTGTGAGTGTGTCCAGTGGTTAAACATTCATATGGTAGTATCATCATGTGTGAACATGTTTTTAAACGTGGAATTTAATTTTTCTACTTTATGTATGCTGCCTCTATATTTTAATACTATTTCTGAATTCATACAGATTCATTCCCATACACGTACTTCTCTATACTCCATGGGTCAGGCCATGCCAACATCAGTATGGTAATATCCAGGTACCCTATTCAAGTGCAGATGTTCATTGGGTGGCAGAGGCATAACTACTGTCATGTGCCCCTGGGACAAGAACCCAAAGTGTGGCTTCCTCTACTGACTGTCAATGTCAAAATGGAATTCTTCTGTGTGATTCAGCTGCAATCTTTTGCATTAGTGTACTGAACTCCAAGTGCTATCCTAGTGTTAAGTGCTGTTTTCCAAGACATGCTTGGTTTGCTTTAGGCTATACCAACTGGTGCTTATTTTGTTTTACCATCTCTTGTTAAATAAATCCTATCTCATGACAGCAAAGTCTGAAGTAGACAACACAATAAAGCTTCTGACAGTGAGTAGTGGACCTCACATATGTATGTTACTGAAAGGCAATAAGTTATGGGAGTGCCTATCACTGCATACTGTGTATGTCTTTGCCACAATGAAAAAAACCTGTTTTATTTTAGAACTATCATTCTGAATAATGCATATGTGTGTAGACAGTTGGCACAATCATGGTCAATACTCACCAAGCACATCCTGCTGTGGAAACCAGTTAGAGGTGAGCACATTGGGTGGCACTTCAGGTAACTTCCCAGTCTCCCACTTCAAGAGAATGCGTTGTGGAAGTTCACCCAGTGCTTCTATAATTGCATGCACTTTGTCTGCAGACAGTAGGGAGCTTCGCACATTGGTGCCCAGGCTGAAGTACACTGCACCTTCTTCTGCACCATCCAGGAATTCACGGACCTCCTGCACAACACACATGTCCCATAGTCTCCAACTACATTTCTGACAGTATATTTACAAAAACTATGTAACTGTATCTTACAGTTACAAGGATTGCCACAAAAGCTGTGGATAAATGTCATAAATAATAAGAATACGTACAAACAGAGGCTTATTTTCCATCCATATTAAGATAATTTTTATTAAATATGACAGGTAAAAATTTGGAAATCTCATGTTAACAAACTGGATTGCTAGCAGCTGTAGGTGATTCATCAGAGCCTTCCAGCAACTACACAGATTGGAATGGGTGTTTTGAACTGAAAAAGAGATCACTACGTGGGATGCATTAATTCTAGTATCAAAAGAAAGCATGTTGTGATTTTGCACTAATGAATATGACTGATGAAACTTCCTGGCAGATTAAAACTGTGTGCTGGACCGAGACTCAAATTAGGACCTTTGCCTTTCACAGGCAAGTGCTCTACCACTGAGCTACCCAAGCACGACTCACGCCCCATCCTCACAGCTTTAATTCTGCCAGTACCTTTTCTCCTACCTTCCAAACTTCACAGAAGCTCTCCTGCGAACCTTGCAGAACTAGCACTCCTGGAAGAAAGGAGTCGTACTTGGGTAGCTCAGTGGTAGAACACTTGCCCGTGAAAGGCAAAGGTCCCGAGTTCGAGTCTCGGTCCGGCACACAGTTTTAATCTGCCAGGAAGTTTCATATCAGTGCACACTCCACTGTAGAGTGAAAATTTCATTCTAATGTGACTGATGCTTATGAAAATCAATGTACTCACAAAGATCCATATGCTATCAACAAGACTAGGTTGGATAACATGAGAAGCTGTGGAAGAAATTTAAAACTTTTTACAGACAGCTGGCATGCCTTACACTGTTCTGTTGAGATTAAGATGACACTGTGGTTTCAAGAAGGCATTGAGCTACAGAACTAAGAGTGAGCTCTGAGAGTAGTGAAGACTCATGCATTATGGATGGTGCTTAGTGGAAGAAGGTCAAGGGAAAGAATTCAGTACATTCAAATTGTCAAGAAGCAGCTATTGTACTACACAAGTACTGTTCCAGTTCAAGAGTAGCACAATATATATCTAGGTGTGGATTCAATAAAGTCTGACAGTGTGTGCTGCCTCTTCTGATACACTAGAAAGACAGACAATCACTGCATCCATCAGCATACACCACTATATACACTGGTCTCTGCAAAATCGTTTTCTCACTGAAGTAATGCATGCACACTTGAAAGCCACATGTTAGCAGTGTGTTGTCATCCATTACAGTGTGAAATAAAAGAGCAATATAGTGAACTTTCAATAGAGCCAGCCATGGTTGGGTGCCTATTTGTACCCTGCCACACTATGCTCATACTCAGTTATTGTGTTATTACTGCCTGCATACATTTGCCTCATCTTATTGTGTTCAGTGTATGCTATGACAATTGGCATACTTGCCACAGCCTAATAACACTGTACTTAAATTCTTGGTCATGTTGTGTGTCCAAGTTACAAAACAAGTGATGACAAGTGTGGGATTGTTTTCTGTGCAGTTTTCAGACTCTGGTTGGTCCTCCATTGTGTCTGTGATGTCTGGCAGTGCTACTAATGAGTTTTTACACCGGCTGCTTGATCAGCAGGAGGTTCTTACTATATCATTACAGCATCTCAGTCAACAGCAGAAGGCATTCACCACAGTGTAACACAATCAAATTGTGGTATTGCAGATGCTTGCCTCCGTTTTGGCCAGATCAGGTCTGTCTCAGGCCACATCACTTGCTGCACTATCCCAGCCATTTCCACCTTACAACGAGTCTGTCTAAGAATGAGAAGCATACAAAAAACAGGTGCTGCAGCATTTTCATGCATTTGGATCGACTGATGTTACCTTATGTCATGCTTTCTTTTTGTCTTGATTATTGCCTTGCATGTATCAACTCCTTTGCCAACTGGACCCCCTGCAGGATCCATCTTGACTCCCTTTTGATAACATGTATGACCTCCTTTTGAAATACTACTGTAAACGGATCATATCATTGCAGTTGAGTTGAGTTGTATGTGTCACAAGAAACCCAAACACTCTTATAAGACTTGGGCAGCTGAGTTTCACAGTTTAAGCTGTCACTGCCATTTTGTAACTTATGTACAGAAGGAGTTGTATGCCAACAAAACAGTTCTTGATGCAATCGTTTGGTTGACACACAATCATGAGGTTCATGAGAGGACCCTTCAATATGAAAACCCCTCCCCCTCCAACAATAATTTGAGGTTTTGAGGGCTGCAGGTACTCAAACTGAATCACGGTGGGAAGCTGCAGAAGTTCAATCCACTTCCCCCTGCTGTTTGTTAGACGGTTCACAGGGGGACAATATGGTGGCAGTGGTCTGTGCATGAGCAAAAATTCATGATGGGTGGCCCGACTCCCTGCAGCAGCAGCAAAATTCCAGTGGCCTATTGCAGGTGCTCACATGGATGTCAACTGTGTATTAATAATGTCCACTGCACCAAGTAAGCTTTATATTGATGTCAAGGTTTATCAAAAGGGTTTGCACATGCAAGTCAACACTGGCACTGCTGTGTCATTACTCATTGTACATGGACTTGGGTTCTTCCCTTCTAGCACCACTGTCTTGTACATTAATCATCTGCAATAAGCAATGCTTTCCACCATTAGGTAGTTTCTTGGCCCCAGGCACATAAAAATCTGTGGTTCATCCACCGACTTTTCTGGCGGTGAACAATGGATGAACCAAAAATTTGTTTGGTTTGGACATCTTTAACTTTTTCAGGTTTCCTATTTCTGATGAAGTTAATCTCATGTCTAATCAAGTTCATTACACATGACTTGACTCGTTAAGCTCTGAATTTTCTGCCCAGTTTTTTATGGGTTTGGGTTATACCAATAATTTCAACGGCCACATCATCATGAAACATTCGGTCAGACCTCATTTCTTTCAGGCTCACCCAGTGCTAATGATGCTGCGTGACCAAGTTGAGGTGGAGCTTGACACCTCATGGCCCCCTGGATCACCCAACCAATTACATCTAGTTAATGGGCTACCCCCCTTAGTCATTGTCAAGAAGCCATTGGGATGGTTATACCTTTGTGGCAATTTCAAAGTTTCTGTCAATACTCAGTCTATCATTGATACATGTCCCTTGCCACACCATGACAAACTCTTTGCTAAGCCTTGTTGGTGATCAGTATTTTTTCAATATCAACATCTCTAATGCATATTTTCAGCTTCCCATTGATGCTGACTCTCAACAGCTCTTGGTTGAAATACTTCTTTTGGCTAGAATCAATATTTTTGATTTCCATTTGGCATGGCCAGTGCCCCAGTGAGTTTCAATGGTTTCTCAAACAACTCACGAGGTCTGTGCCTGGCTGTGCCAACTACCTTGATGATATTGTAGTCTCTGGCTCCTCCACTGCTGAACATCTCAACAACTTATGAATGCTCCTTTTGGTGTTACAGGCCACGTGGTTAAAATGCAATTTCGAAGAGAGCTGCTTCTTTCAGCCTTCTATTGTTTATCTTGGGTTTGAGATCTCTAGTGCTGGTATCAAGCTCCTTTGTCAGAATGTCTCTGCCATTGTGCCTCTTTCACATCCTGATTTAAGGTAAGATTGCTTATTATCATCAGTTTTTTTCCAGAGGTGGCACCAGTTGCACAACAGTTACATGCCTTGCTGCATAAAGGCATGTCTTTGCACCGGTTGCTAGCATGTGAAATGGTATTTTCCAAACTGAAGTCCATGTTACAATCTGTACCTTGCCTCATAACCTTCCAACCAGATCAACATTTAGTGTTAGCAACAGATGCATCCCAGCATGGGATGGGGATGGTGTTAGTTCATAAATATTCTGATGTCTCTGTGCGTCCTATTGCATACACCTCAAAGACACTTAAATTGGCTTCGAATATATGTTCAAAAATAGACAAAGAAGCCCTCACCATTGTTTATGCCTTAAAGAAGTTTCAAGTTTTTCTGTATTGTGTAAACTTCCACCTCACCATGGACCATGAGCCATCACTTTCACTGTTTAACCCCTCAGCATCATTGCTAGACAAGGCAGTGCATCACTTTCAATGCTAGGCACAGTTTCTCTCTCAGCACAACTACGAGATTCACTTTCACCCCATGGCTAAATATGCAACTGCTGATGCATTCTCCCATCTTCCAGATGGTCTGGACCCAGTTTTTAATTGGGGGGAGCTACTCTGTTTCCATGTTGATGAATGTACTCAACAAACTGTCAGTGATCTTCCAATCACTATGCTTGGGTTATGCAGACTAGTACTACCGATCTGATTTTATGGGAAGTAATTGTAGTTGTTGCCTTTGCTCTCTATTCAAAGATCCTGCAATTTCTGCACACAGATAACTGGGGGTTGTCATGTAGTGAGATGTTAGCCTGACATCACATTTTTTGGTGTAGTGTGGATGGTGACATCACTCATTTATTTATGGTATGTTATCAATGCTCATTGCAGCAAGCTGCCCCACAGGCAACATGGTCTCTGTGACCACAACCATCTCCACATTGATTTTGCAGACCTAATAGTAATTGATGCATTCTCTCAGTTCCCATATGATGGTCATTGTCCATCAATGCCTCTGTCACCATGGCAGCCCAGTCAATATTTTTTTTTTCATTGAAGGACTTCTGGCAATGTTGGTGTCTGATAAAAGCCTTCAGTTTGTGACACAGCGTTTGACTCCTACTGCAATGCCCACAGTATTTGCCACATTTTCGCCTCACCCTTCCACCCTCAGTCCAATGGTGAGACTGAAAGATTAGTTAGAACATTCAAAATGCAAATTAAAAAGTATGTGACTTAGCCCCCATCCAACGTTGCCTTGGATGAGTTTCTGTCTTCCTAATGGTTCATGCTGTTTAGCAACAACAGACCTGCTGAACTGCTCCAGGGGCATCAACCACAGACACTCCTGCATCTCTTGTGGTCCAGCCAATGACGTTAACCCGTGCAGCCATCATCCCACTTCTGCACGTGAGTTTGGTCATTGACCAAAATGGATTCCCGCAGTCATACTTTGAGGCCAAGGCTGCCATCTCTGAGACATCCATATGGAAGAAGGCCTCTATGCATTTCATTACAACCAGTTGGTGCGTGAGCGTGGGTTATTGTGCGGTTTGGCCCCCAGTGGACTCTCTCAGGGAACGTCTCACACCAGACGAGTGTAACCCCTATGTTTTTGTGGTAGAGTAATGGTGGTGTAAGCGTTCATGGAGAACTTGTTTGCGCAGCAATCACCAACATAGTGTAGCTGAGGCAGAATAAGGGAACCAGCCCACATCCGCCAAGGCAGATGGAAAACCTCCTAAAAACTGTCCACAGACTGGCCATCTCACTGGACCACAACACAAGTCTGTTGGGCGGATTCGTGCTAGGGACCAGGCACTCCTTCCCAATTTGGAAACCCATGTGTTAGACTGCATGGCTAACCGGGTGGGCTTCCCTTCTGGGTGCGTCACTATTGTTTCAAGCAATGTATATTAATAAGGGCTGCTCCTGCATGGTTCATGGTTTAATTGATATTTTATGTTGTTTTTGTGGCAGCTATTTATGTTTGCACTGTTGACATTTCAATTTGCAGTCTGATGTGTATGAAGCTATACGACTGGCATAGATATTATTCAATATATGTACATTTGTTGGGTCAGTACATTAATTTCCAAGGACCATCCATCCAGATTTTTTTGAAATTGTTTCATAATCTCTTAATCATTTTCAAAATACCACTAAAATCAATAATTGTCTCTCATTGCACCTTTCTATAACTTTGCTCAGAACCTGCAAATGATGTGTTATGTTATATCCTTTTGTGAAGCCAGCTCATTCCTTTGTGTGGTTGAAATCCAAATTTTCTTTTTGTGGTTGGTGATAACTGTATTGAATACCTTGTGTAATATGTAGAGAAGGTTCACTGGTCTGAATTTTCTTATAGCATGTCTTTCAAAGTTTCTTGTGAAGTAGAACCGTTGCAACAGTTTTCCAGTTTTGAGGAATTGTCTTCTTTCACATACATTCCGTAAATAATTTTAAAAGCTACTTTTGTTTTATTTCTCCTCCACTTTTAATCTTTTTTATTCAAACACTATGTCCAGATGCCTTTACTTTCTTCATATATTGAATACCTGTATTAACCTCATGTTGCATTACACACAAATTTCATCATTTTCGTTACTGATTATCTAAATTTCTGATTAAGCTGTTGAAATATGGGAACAATTAAAGAAATTTGGGACTGCTTGTATAATTTTCTCTCTGTGTTAGTTACTGTGTCATCTGTTATTTTGACTGATGAATTAATTGCATGTTGCCTGTTCAACATAATCTTCTGTTTAATATTCTTCAAACTCTTATTGTTTCAACTATTTGCTAATCACATTTTCACTATTCATTCTGATACCTCTCAAAGATATTTTTGGAAAGTATTTATTTCGTCAAATTTCTATTATCACTTGTTTAATCTCTGATGTTTAATAGCTGCCTTTTTCAACAGGACATATCACCTCCTTCATACCTGTGACATCTTTTGCCTTTTTACTAAGTATCTTTATTAAACAATTGATCATTTCATCCATGTATGATCTTCATTTTCTAATATGTTGAAATTGTTGTTTAATTTAATTGGGTATATCTCCTGTCTGTGAAAAAATTCTCATAAACTACATTTGAGTTCTCTTACATGATGAGTCTGTATCTTCCTAGCTCAGTATCAGTTTTTATTTTTCATTTTCTGAATTTAAACTATGTAAAACTTTGAAAGAATCATTAGAGTAGAAAGAAATTTGCACAGCATGCAGAAAGCTGGATTCTCAGTGTGACTGGAGTTTGATGGGGATGGATTCCCAGTATGCAAAAAGGAGGAACTTTCATACGGCAGATCACTGTCACTATACTTGTCTTCAAGACAGGGCTTCTCCCATAAGATAACAAAGTATCAGAGACTTATTATGAGGATGTTCTGTCTGTTCTTCTGATTCTGTGATGTTTCCATCCTTGTCTTTTCTGAGATTTTCCTTTGTTTTGAATAGTCATCATTCTATGTTATAATGGAAATATGGTAAGAGCAATAAATTGCAATTTGTTTGTTGTTTCGGTTAGGGGAGAACATTGCACCACTCAGATTCCTATAACATCAGCATATGCATTACATGATGGTATCACATAGAATATAAACCCCAATACCAATCACATGACCAGGATCATCACCAAGAACATTTCAGACTGAGAGTACGTTTATTGAGCAGAAACAGAAGTACAGACAGAGCCGAACTATCTACCCCAATATGACTTTTATTTAGGACGAAGTAGACTTGTGTAAATTAGGTGCCCCAAGACTTTTTTACTTGTCATCTGCATCTCTGACACACATCATCACAGCTGTCATATGGTTTAGATGCTTTTCAAATGTCTTCTAGAAAACAACAATATTATCTGGATAATAAAGATAGTTTGCTTGGTTATGATGTTAAATCAAGCTGGCTACCAGGGCTGAACCATTTCACTAACCATAGAGGTCACAGGTGCTGTGAAAGCAGTTTTTTCTTAGTTAATCTCCTCTACTTCGACATTCCAGTATCCCGTTTGCATATCAGTAGTGGAGAAGTATTTTCCTCCCTTCAGACACTTCTAGGTGTGAGTGACATTCACCAGCTGCATCTTCTTCATTTCTTTTGAAAGTATCCAGTGTTCAGCTGGAGTGCTGGCTGGTTGATGAGATGATCATCAGTATTGATACAATGCTTTACATTATGTCATCTCATCTGTATTGTCTCTACTTGAGACTTGAATGCATTTTAGTATTGATGCAGAGTGGCCAACACTTGCCATTGTAGTTTCATGTTCAAGCGAGGACTTACTGGTGGGTGGATAGTTCATTCCTTCATTGTGTGGTTGGTAATGGTAGAATGATTTTCCATTAATGGCTTTGAGCTGACCGTCCTGGGCTAGTTCTGTTCATGACAGTTGGTGGCCCAAAACTCTAGTTGTCCTCTTGTGAGAGTTATGATTGTCACTGGCATACAAGTTTCTTTTATGAGGCTGAATATCATTTTGTACTTGATCAGAGCTTCACAGTTGGTATATTGACTAGAAATATTTTTGTTGATGAAGTTACTCCAATCTGATATGGATATCACACACTTGGGTAGTATTCCTGAATATTATAGGAAACATTGAACTTTGCTGGTGCTCTGCCAGTGAATATGAGGTTACCCTGTTCTTCACCCATGAAAGGAACTACATGATCATTTGATTTAATATATCCAATCATTATTAATTTCATATATATATATATAAAAAATAGAAAGAAACTTCCACATGGGAAAAATATATTAAAAACAAAGATTCCAAGACTTACCAAGCGGGAAAGCGCCGGCAGACAGGCACAGTGAACAAAACACACAAACACACACACAGAATTACTAGCTTTCGCAACCGATGGTTGCTTCTTCAGGAAGGAGAGGGAAAGACGAAAGGATGTGGGTTTTAAGGGAGAGGGTAAGGAGTCATTCCAATCCCGGGAGTGGAAAGACTTCCCTTAGGGGGAAAAAAAGGATAGGTGTACACTCTCACACACACACACATGCACACACATCCATCCGCACATACACAGACACAAGCAGACATATTTAGGCTTTGCCCGCTCCCGGGATTGGAATGACTCCTTACCCTCTCCCTTAAAACCCACATCCTTTCGTCTTTCCCTCTCCTTCCTGAAGAAGCAACCATCGCTTGCAAAAGCTAGCAATTCTGTGTGTGTGTTTGTGTGTTTTGTTCATGTGCCTGTCTGCCGGCGCTTTCCCGCTTGGGAAAAATATATTAAAAACAAAGATTCCAAGACTTACCAAGCGGGAAAGCGCCGGCAGACAGGCACATGAACAAAACACACAAACACACACACAGAATTACGAGCTTTCGCAACTGGCAGTTGCTTCGTCAGGAAAGAGGGAAGGAAACAGCTTTCGCATCCCGCAACTACCCTCCCAACCTGGTACAGAAGCAGATAACCAGAGCCACTTCCTCATCCCCTCAAACCCAGAACCACTCACAGAAGAACCCCAAAAGTGCCCCACTTGTAACAGAATACTTCCCGGAACTGGATCAGACCTTGAATGTGGCTCTCCAGCAGGGATACGACTTCCTAAAATCCTGCCCCGAAATGAGATCCATCCTTCATGAAATCCTCCCCACTCCACCAAGAGTGTCTTTCCACCGTCCACCTAACCTTCGTAACCTCTTGGTTCATCCCTATGAAATCCCCAAACCACCTCCCCTACCCTCTGGCTCCTACCCTTGCAACCACCCCCGGTGTAAAACCTGTCCTATGCACCCTCCCACCACCACCTACTCCAGTCCTGTAACCCGGAAGGTGTACACGATCAAAGGGAGAGCCACATGTGAAAGCACCCACGTGATTTACCAACTGACCTGCCTGCACTGTGATGCTTTCTATGTGGGAATGACCAGCAACAAACTGTCCATTCGCATGAATGGACACAGGCAGACAGTGTTTGTTGGTAATGAGGTTCACCCTGTGGCTAAACATGCCTTGATGCACGGCCAGCACATCTTGGCACAGTGTTACACCGTCCGAGTTATCTGGATACTTCCCACCAACACCAACCTATCCGAACTCTGGAGATGGGAACTCGCCCTTCAGTATATCCTCTCTTCTCGATATCCGCCAGGCCTCAACCTCCGCTAATTTCAAGTTGCCGCCGCTCATACCTCACCTGTCTTTCAACAACTTCTTTGCCTCTGTACTTCCGCCTCGACTGACATCTCTGCCCTTACTCTTTGCCTTTAAATATGTCTGCTTGTGTCTGTGTATGTGCGGATGGATATGTGTGTATGAGCGAGTGTACACCTGTCCTTTTTTCCCCTAAGGGAAGTCTTTCTGCTCCCGGGATTGGAATGACTCCTTACCCTCTCCCTTAAAACCCACATCCTTTCATTTTTCCCTCTCCTTCCCTCTTTCCTGACGAAGCAACTGCCAGTTGCGAAAGCTCGTAATTCTGTGTGTGTGTTTGTGTGTTTTGTTCATGTGCCTGTCTGCCGGCGCTTTCCCGCTTGGTAAGTCTTGGAATCTTTGTTTTTAAAATATATATATATATATATATATATATATATATATATATGACCAGCTTCACACATCTGTCCACATCAAACCCACCAACAAGCAACAGTACCTCCATTATGACAGCTGCCACCCATTCCATATCAAACGGTCCCTTCCCTACAGCCTAGGCCTTCGTGGCAAACGAATCTGCTCCAGTCCTGAATCCCTCGACCATTACACCAACAACCTGAAAACAGCTTTCGCATCCCACAACTACCCACCCGACCTGGTACAGAAGCACATAACCAGAGCCACTTCCTCATCCCCTCAAACCCAGAACCTCTCACAGAAGAACCCCAAAAGTGCCCCACTTGTGACAGGATACTTCCTGGGACTGGATCAGACTCTGAATGTGGCTCTCCAGCAGGGATACGACTTCTTAAAATCCTGCCCCGAAATGAGATCCATCCTTCATGAAATCCTCCCCACTCCACCAAGAGTGTCTTTCCGCTGTCCACCTAACCTTCGTAACCTCTTGGTTCATCCCTATGAAATCCCCAAACCACCTTCCCTACCCTCTGGCTCCTACCCTTGCAACCGCCCCCGGTGTAAAACCTGTCCTATGCACCCTCCTACCACCACCTACTCCAGTCCTGTAAGCCGGAAGGTGTACACGATCAAAGGGAGAGCCACGTGTGAAAGCACCCACGTGATTTACCAACTGACCTGCCTACACTGTGACGCTTTCTATGTGGGAATGACCAGCAACAAACTGTCCCTTCACGTGAATGGACACAGGCAGACAGTGTTTGTTGGTAATGAGGATCACCCTGTGGCTAAACATGCCTAGGTGCACGGCCAGCACATCTTGGCACAGTGTTACACCGTCTGAGTCATCTGGATACTTCCCACCGACACCAACCTATCCGAACTCCAGAGATGGGAACTCGCCCTTCAGTATATCCTCTCTTCTCGATATCTGCCAGGACTCAACCTCCGCTAATTTCAAGTTGCCGCCGCTCATACCTCACCTGTCTTTCAACAACTTCTTTGCCTCTGTACTTCCGCCTCGACTGACATCTCTGCCATTACTCTTTGCCTTTAAATATGTCTGCTTGTGTCTGTGTATGTGCGGATGGATATGTGTGTATGTGCGAGTGTACACCTGTCCTTTTTTCCCCCAAGGGAAGTCTTTCCGCTCCCGGGATTGGAATGACTCCTTACCCTCTCCATTAAAACCCACATCTTTTCGTCTTTCCCTCTCCTTCCCTCTTTCCTGAAGAAGCAACCATCGGTTGCGAAAGCTAGTAATTCTGTGTGTGTGTTTTGTTCATTGTGCCTGTCTGCCGGCGCTTTCCCGCTTGGTAAGTCTTGGAATCTTTGTTTTTAATATATTTTTCCCATGTGGAAGTTTCTTTCTATATATATATATATATATATATATATATATATATATATATATATATATATATATATATATATATATATATATTGGCTGATTGAATTAAGTTACAATTCTAATTTTACATTACGTTACACGAATCACATTGCTATAGATTATATGGATGGGAGTATCTAAGATGTGGAAAGGAGTCAGTGATGTACATTTTATTTAACTACAATGAAGCAAAATGACTTAGAGTTATGAAATATTATGACAATGCTAACATGAACCATGTAATAACGAAGTACATTCATTCCAAGTGTTACTGTGAAAGTACTCTTCAGTCCAACAGACAGAGTTGCCCAATACCAATTTCCTCAACTCACTCTTCAACTGCTTTATGTTACGCATAAGACAATATGCTCTGGCAGTTGCTCAATACATGTATACACTCAGGCAACTGCTTTCTAATGTTAAATCCTACAAGTCTTATAGAGATGGTTTTTGTGAAAGTATTAGTGTTTTCAATGTTATTACATATGTGAATATCAATAATCTTTAAGAATTTGTCTCTCACAGGGCATCAAAGTTGGTTGTTTGTAATGGCTGTCTCTAATCTAAAGGGTGTTTTTGTTATTTACTGATGGCATTGTGGTATTGTTATACTTTTGTGGTTTTCCAAATAAATTTTTCATTTCAAAACGGTAATTGGTGTTTTGTCAACATGGTAGCAGACATGTATGGTTGATAAAATATTCACAAAATGCAACAGTTGAAGCTGATTTCTATGATAACTTGACGTTGTAGCAGTGTTAAAGATAAGACAATGGCCAAAGAAAGACAGCAAATTGAAAAACTCACTGGCGAAGAAAATTGGAGGACTTAAGCCAGAAGAAGATGGGCCAAATTACAAATCCAATCTTGCTAAATGGACCAATGCTAATGCAAAAGCAAGGAATGTCTAATACTACCACTTGACACCAAGTTTTTCCTTTTTCTCGGAGAATGCAAGACTGCTAAAGAGGTTTGTGTGCTACATAAAATTTATGATGTTCAGTCAGTTGAAAACATTGATATGCCTCAAACAAATTTCATAATATTGTGTCGCAAGCATGTGGTGATATATAAGGCCATTTAGCCACATTTGACAATTATAAACTCAACTTTCATTGTTAGACTAGCTGATTGACAATGGTGACATCTGTGCACAATTTTTGCAAACGTTGCCCAAAGAGTTCAACCATCTATATTATGTCGCATGATTCACCTGCTGAAGGGAAGACATGGAATAAGTTACAAAAATGTTGTTTAAATTAGGAACTGAGAAATAACAGACTGTGATGACAAAAGTGTTACTATGGCAATTATGTCGATAATGAAGATTAACAAACAGCAATCGAGACACAAACAATCCTAGTCTGAAGCTGATACATTATAAAAGAAATGGAGATAGAAGATGCTTTTCATGTGGTAGTGTAAGGGTAAGAAAAAAGGCCATTGGTCAAATACATGTGTTACCATAGACAAAAGAGAAGACTTGTGCTATATTGTCAAAAAATGTAACATCAGCAGAACATTCAGAAAGTTGTAGTTGCACAGATAGGCCTACCTCAAAAACTGAGAAAAAAGTTTTCATGATGGGATGCAACTATTTTTCTGTAGATGCATGGTACATTGAAAGCTGGCAGATATATAGGGTTGGATAATGTTGTAATTCAATTACTCTTAACTAGGGCTGTGTCATTTTCTCTAAAAGGGCAAATAAGGCTCTAGAAAATGTCAGATAGATGAAAATTTCATTATGTCTGTGGGTTGCTTTGATGAGTGTTTGTCGAAAAATCTGTTCTGAGGCCAAATTTGTGAATGAAGAGGTGTTACTGCTTGGGGCAAATGGTGTCTAGACTCGATAACACAGAATTAAAAGTATGATGTATTTAATGCAGATATAGTTAGATCATTTCTCTAACTCATATCTGACAAGTCTTACACTACACAAACTGAATCTTTCCATGATGGGTAGCTCAATAAGGACAGTTGATATGATAGAGAAACTGAAGTTGCTTGTCATTGTTTGATTCAATAGCATGCAAAATAGCAAGATGAGTACTGTAATAAAAATTGTTCTGGTGAGATTAATGTATTTATGGATATTGGGTCATATGAAACGACTGATGCCATATTGAAAACATAAAAACCAAAAATCCACTACTACATAGCTATGTAAAAATGTTTAAATGCCAGCTTTTATCAACACTTAATGTAATTACAGTGATGATTATGGACCTCTCAGAGAAGATAATTTATATTTTATTTATTAAACATATGTTCCACAGAGAATCTTGCATAAATAGACTGATACATGATAGCAACTTCTTTGCTATATGTTGTCAGAGGTAAATTTTTGTTTTTGTGTTCAGTGAGTTGGTTGTATGAATTTGAAGTGTGAAGACGGCCAATGAGTTTTTTTGTGTGTGTTATTGATTTGTATTGTAAAGTGAAATGACTGAAAATATACATGTTATTTACCAAAAAGTCCACTAGTGTTCAGATGATTTCATTGAGGCAACCCAATCATCCTCTAGATGATCATAAAAAGTTAAACCAAAGAAAGGATACTGCTACTGAGTCATCAACTCGCAACAAAGAAGAGCAGCAAAAAAATGAGTATTATTAATGAAACTTGTTATTTAAAGTCAACCATTGCTATCTCTCACCGCAGTGTGTCACTATCTCAGCATGGCAGGTGCTGTGAAAATGTGACCAGCTGCCCAAATTAGTAACTTATTTCAAAAATCAATGAATCAGTTTTGGGTAACAAGAGGATGCTGATGACCAGAGTACCAAAAGCTCAGAGATGAGCCTGGATGACAAGAGCACCATTTATGTCATGGCTGAATGCATTTGATCACAAATGATCAAAGAAAACTGCAAAATTGTGCCTCTTGTATTCATCTGCAAGTCTTACCTGAAATATGTTTCACTCTAAAACACTGAAGTTTTTAAGACTCCTAGCAGGTGTTGCAGGCTACTAGTGAATGTATGTGCCCAGGTAGCCAAACAACAATGGAACTTTATAAATACAACACAACAAACAAGTCCAATATAAAACAACTTCAGAATAACACAACTAGAAGATTGTTCTGATCTGATATAAGTATGACACAAGACACAGTAACAGTTCTTTTCAAGGTATGAGGCATTGTATTATGTCAATTATGTAAATAATTTGGTCATTTCAATCTATTATGAAAGCAGCAAAATGTTATGAAGCAGACAAAGGGTGTAAAAATGCTTTATTTCCCGTAACTCGAATCAGTGTGTGTGTGTATATGCTCTAGAAAACCAGTATTGTAACTGTTTGTACAACTGTTCACCCAGAAGTGGCAAAGACCATCTATGCAGTGGTCACTGACAGCAGCAATATGAGCCAGAGATCATCCTGGGTGAGCTGGCCACTATACAATGAAATGACAGCCAAAAAAATTATATATTGATGGTAGCACCCTACATTGTCTAGATTTATGATTTCTGATGAGGTCCAGTTTAGGTACTTGTGATAGTTTGCTGCAAACACCAAAGTATATGGGTGTTGCAAATGGTTTGGAGATTTTGGAATAAGCTCACCCTAAAGTAGTTGGGTGTTAGCTGTTTGTGTACATTGTATATTGTGGAGTGTTTACTAATTAAGCATTGTTCTTGAGTTTTTCTTGATTGGAGAATCAAGTACAGGAACAAACGGGCTGAAAGTGAATTGTGACTACCAGTGTATTCATTCCATATTCATTGTTAATGATGCAGTTATAGAGGTTTCCTTGCCCTAGGTGAACCATTTGAAGACAGACAATCCAACTGCTGAATTAGATTTGTAATTGGTAAATGAGAAGCCAACACCTGACGTAGTTTGAGTTTTTGAAAATCTGAGTTTAAGATGAGCTTGAAAGTGGTGGCAGTGAGCAGGTGTCCCCCTCCCCTCATTCAATGTGGGATTTAAATTTTTGGTCACTCGCTCACATCAACATTTGCTTATGTAAAGACCTGATTCATGAGCTAAAATAAACTCTGATTCATTAAAATTAAAACAAAATCCTCAAATTATCATTTTACCCACTATTCTAAATAAAGTGAAAGAGAATAATCCAAGTTTGAACATTGAGTAAAAAATAAATAAATAAATAAATAAAAATTAAATAAAAACGTTCGAAAGTTAGTGATCTGACTTACAACAAGTAGAGTAAGATGCTCAAGTCAACAACATAATAACATTAAATGAATGATAAGTCTTTAAAAAGAAAGCACAGAACTATTTTATTGAAGTTTAACAATAGAAACTTTACTATTTATGTAATTTCTTGAGAGGTAACATTCAAGTTACAGTTAAAAAATGTTCTGGATGACAATTGTAAACCAACATGCAAAGGTTTGCTTATGAAAGAATTCTGATTTAGTTCAAAAGACTATATTTAAGCTTTATTGGCAGAGCTACTGCCAATCACAGGCTGTAAATAACAGTTGTTTGTTTCCAACATTAAGGTAAAAAAAGAAGGGAGGTGGCATTATGTCCCAAGTTTTACCCACTATTCTAAATAAAGTGAAAGAGAATAATCTAATTTTGAACTTTGGGAAGGGAAGTAAAAAAAATAGTGGTTCAAAGTTTTGTGATCTGCCTTATAATAAGCTCAAGTCAACATCTTAACTAGCCCAAAACCTTAGGTTCACCCAAGGAGGTGGGTTCACTGCATTCATACCCCCATAGTTCACTCTGGTGACACTACCTGATGATGTCACTCTGTTTCTAATTACTAGAGCAAATATGCATTCAAGAACAGGAAAAAGATCGAAATTGCTTTCCTGACACTATGTTATTCATGTGAGCACTCTATTTTTTAGGATTTGAAACAGTTGTTCGGTGCACATGACAGAAATAATGAACAAGAAGTACTCTAAACAGTAGTCTGCCACTCAAAATGGAGGCAGACCCCACCCACTCTGGCTTCAAAAGTACCTCCATGATTTCCATAGTAAGAAAAATGTCCTTGGCCTGAGGTGACAACTCGTTTATAAAAATAATTAAATGCAGAAATTTCTTATACATTTTGGAATGCATAATTGTTGTAATTAAGAATTGGGATTAGTTAACTGAAATAATTTAATGCCAATTTCAACATATCACTATCTGAGTAACAAGTTAAGAGATGCCAATATTACACGGTAGAGTACACCTATCAAGTATAATTTTCAGTTATAGTAATTTGTACAGTATACTCATTTGTGGTGTGTTGATGATCTCTGTAGTTATTTATGAGCTTAATGCAAAAAGATCCATGGGATCTTTATAATATTGTTATTGTGGTATTCAGTCTAGAGACTGGTTTGATGCAGCTCTCCATGTTACTATATCCTGTGCAAGCTTCTTCATCTCCGAATAACTACTGCACCCTACATCCTTCTGAATCTGCGTAGCATGTTCATCTCTTGGTCTACCTCTACAATTTTTACCCTCCACACTTCCCTCCAATACTAAATTGGTGATTCTTTGGTGCCTCAGAACCTGTCCCTTCTTTTAGTCAGGTTGTGCCACAATTTCCTCTTCTCCCCAACTTTATTCAGTACCTCCTCATTAGTTGTGTGATCTACCCATCTAATCTTCAGCAGTCTTTTGTAGCACCACATTTTGAAATCTTCTATTCTCTCCTAAACTATTTGTCTAAACTATTTATTGTCCATGTTTCACTACCATACATGCATACACTCCATACAAATACTTTCAGAAAAGACTTCCTGACACTTAAATCTATACCCGATGTTACAAATTTATCTTCTTCAGAAATGCTTTCCTTGCCATAGCCAGTCTACATTTTATATCCTCT
Organism: Schistocerca gregaria; assembly: GCF_023897955.1. Lineage (NCBI taxonomy): Eukaryota > Metazoa > Arthropoda > Insecta > Orthoptera > Acrididae > Schistocerca > Schistocerca gregaria. The sequence continues at coordinate 301,171,468 of NC_064920.1, read as the reverse complement.
CTATTTCAACTATCATCAGTTTCCTTGCTCCCCAAACAGCAAAACTCATCCACTACTTTAAGTGACTCATTTCCTAATCTAATTACCTCAGCATCACCTGACTTCATTCGACCACATTCAATTATCCTCATTTTGCTTTTGTTGATGTTCATCTTATATCCTCCTTTCAAGACACTGTCCATTCCATTCAACTGCTCTTCCAGGTCCTTTGCTATCTCTAACAGAATTACAATGTCATCGGCAAACATCAAAGTTTTTATTTCTTCTCCATGGATTTTAATTCCTACCCCAAATTTTTCTTTTGTTTCCTTTACTGCTTGCAAAATATACAGACTGAATTACACCAGGGATAGACTACAACCCTGTCTCACTTCCATCTCAACCACCACTTGCCTTCCATGCATCTCTACTCTTATAACTGCCATCTGGTCTCTGTACAAATTGTAAATAGCCTTTTGCTCCCTATATTTGACCAGTGCCACCTTCAGAATTTGAAAGAGAGTATCCCAGTCAACACTGTAAAATGCTTTCTCTAAGTCTACAAATGCTAGAAACGTTAGTTTACCTTTCCTTAATCTATCTTCTAAGATAAGTCGTAGGGTCAGTATTGCCTCACGTGTTCCAACATTTCTATGGAATCCAAACTGATCTTCCCCAAGTTTGGCTTCTACTAGTTTACCATATTCTCCATAATGTTATAGTCCTGGAAAGCTTATTTACCAATTTGATCAGGTACTTGAGCGCTGATTGTTTTCAGAATTGCTTATGCATTATTTCAAATAACCTGTTAACACATGAGAGGTCAGGTTGAGATCTATTGCATCTCTCCACGAATTATTAGCAATTTATTGCATCTATATTTTTTTTCTCAACTTTCTCTCTTGCGGGTTTGGGTTGACACAGTGCAGCATATCACTTATACTAACGACATTACTGAGTTAAGTGTCCTGGTTTGTCTTAATCGGCTATCACTGCGATAGCCAGGAAATGTTCCTACATGGATGCTGTCCCTGGCTGTTGGACTTCAGATGACTCAGCAATATGAACATTGTATGTGAGACTGTAGGCTCTGAATGGTGGGCCATGAATGTGGCCAGCATAAAGCCCAGAACATATCTTGTGCCCAGCAAATTAGACTCCAACTGAAGGGCTGCTTACATGGTTGGCAGAACCCCAGAAAACCGTGAACTCTGAAATCCCAACCCGGACTATATGAGGAGATGCCAGGTAGTATATCATAAAGCAGTTTCATGAAAAACTATTGCAAAAGCTTTGTGATCACATGTGACCTGTAGAAGTGAGAAAGTACCTATGATATCAGCACAGCATATGTCGAAATTAGCACCAACTGGTACCATTGTGGCTGCTGGTGGTGTGGCCTCCCGTGATTGCATTGCTGGCATACTGGAAAGGTGGAAACCTGCAGTACAGCACTGTCTGGTTCTTGGCCAAGATGTAAGTGGCAGATGAGGTACAGCATTTTTCTTTTCTATGCAGGAGATGGCAGAGCCATCTTCCTGTGTAGTTGATGGCTGTGACATAGCCAACAGTTGAGGATATCACATCCCATCTTCTCCAAGAGAGAATGTCAGAGCTATCATGGGGAAGAAGCACCTCCTGAAGAAAGAAGGTATCCCAGAGTGAGATGACAGATCAAGGAATCATGCCAGCAGTGGTGGAAGTTTGGATCTAGAAATGCTGGTCCTCTATTGAGAAAGGACAACTGGGCCACCCAAGGCAGCAGTCATACTTGCAGCAAAACTTCCAACACCAGAGAACATAATTTTCAAAGAAGTACAGCTGGAGAAAAGGCAGGCACTTTGCAAGGAGTGGAAGGCCCTGGAGGTTGCAGAAAACAACCACAACAAGATACACCTGGGGTAGCGACAAGGCCAATATAGCACAGGGTGATGTCCTGAAGAAGCACAATGTGTACTGGAAGTCACCAGTCCAAGAAGAAAGTGAGAACTTGGGTTAGTATGACTCACACTCAGAAGAAGAGAGCTTAAGAGAGGAAGGAGGGCACCAAGGATGTCGGCTGAGCATTGCTCACAGGCGGAAAGGAAGTTTTAGCCAAGGGGGACCTATCTACAGTGGCCAAGCTGTGGTACACTGATCTGATGGCAAGAAATAACTAACTTGTATTTCACACAAAGCACTGTGCCATACAGAAAAATGCAGTAATAAATAATTTGAAAGCAAAGGATATGTTATGACTATGGCAACAAATAACCAGTTAGTGATAACAACTACTATTCAATTTCTATAGAGCATAAGAAAGTCTAACACACAGTGTCAAGTAAGCCCCTGGAAACAACAACAACAAATGTTTGATTTTGGGACAGGGATGAACCGAAGACACCACACAGAGAGCACACGAACAAAGCATGTGGAGGGAGAGAGGCTACACTGATTGAGCACAAACTGAGTGGGGACAGAATCCCAGAACCAAAATTTCTCATTGCCTATTGATGAGACTAGAATGCTGTTGAAAAGTTGTACCCTTCTCACCAACTTGCTTTGTACCCAGCAAATGAAGCTCTGATTGTTGGACCACTTGTGCAGTCAGCATTAAGCCCAGAGAACCATGAACAGTGAAGTCCCAATGTCAACTGCATGGAGAGCAACGAAATGGTGTCCTATAAATCTGTCTAGTGAAAAAATACTGGGGAAACATGGCTGTGTTGAGTGAATTGTGGAGGTGAGATAGTGCTGAAAATAGCTGTGCCACATATGGTGAACATGGCACCATCTGGTATCATCATGGCTGCTGGCAGTGTGATCTCCTGCAGTAGCATTTATGGTTTACTGGAAAGATGACATACTGTGGTACACCATTGTGTGGTTGGTGACTGGGCCATAGGTGACAGCCAAGATATAATAGACATTGTTTTCCCTGCTTCAAATACAACCAATGAACTTCAGTCCATGGATTACAGGATTATAAAAGTGACCAAAGAGTTTTATTGCAAATTCCCTTCAGTGGTACATGCAAAACAAAACATTAATTTGCCAGAATCTATGAATCCACTGAATCTCAGATGTAGCAAATTTTATTTCAGCTGTGTGGAATTCTGTATAATCTCAAGTGATTGAAAACTGTATCCATAAGACTAAAACTTATGAGATGAGTTTACGAGACTCTTGAAATTTCTGGGGAAATACACTCCTGGAAATTGAAATAAGAATACCGTGAATTCATTGTCCCAGGAAGGGGAAACTTTATTGACACATTCCTGGGGTCAGATACATCACATGATCACACTGACAGAACCACAGGCACATAGACACAGGCAACACAGCATGCACAATGTCGGAACTAGTACAGTGTATATCCGCCTTTCGCAGCAATGCAGGCTGCTATTCTCCCATGGAGACGATCGTAGAGATGCTGGATGTAGTCCTGTGGAATGGCTTGCCATGCCATTTCCACCTGGCGCCTCAGTTGGACCAGCGTTTGTGCTGGACGTGCAGACCGCGTGAGACGACGCTTCATCCAGTCCCAAACATGCTCAATGGGGGACAGATCCGGAGATCTTGCTGGCCAGGGTAGTTGACTTACACCTTCTAGAGCATGTTGGGTGGCACGGGATACATGCGGACGTGCATTGTCCTGTTGGAACAGCAAGTTCCCTTGCCGGTCTAGGAATGGCAGAACGATGGGTTCGATGACGGTTTGGATGTACCGTGCACTATTCAGTGTCCCCTCGACGATCACCAGAGGTGTACAGCCAGTGTAGGAGATCGCTCCCCACACCATGATGCCGGGTGTTGGCCCTGTGTGCCTCAGTCGTATGCAGTCCTGATTGTGGCGCTCAACACGCATACGACCATCATTGGCACCAAGGCAGAAGCGACTCTCATCGCTGAAGACGACACATCTCCATTCGTCCCTCCATTCACGCCTGTCGCGACACCACTGGAGGCGGGCTGCACGATGTTGGGGCATGAGCGGAAGACGGCCTAACGGTGTGCGGGACCGTAGCCCAGCTTCATGGAGACGGTTGCGAATGGTCCTCGCCGATTCCCCAGGAGCAACAGTGTCCCTAATTTGCTGGGAAGTGGCGGTGCAGTCCCCTACGGCACTGCGTAGGATCCTACGGTCTTGGCGTGCTTCCGTGCGTTGCTGTGGTCCGGTCCCAGGTCGACGGGCACGTGCACCTTCCGCCGACCACTGGCGACAACATCGATGTACTGTGGAGACCTCACGCCCCACATGTTGAGCAATTCGGCGGTACGTCCATCCGGCCTCCCGCATGCCCACTACATGCCCTCGCTCAAAGTCCGTCAACTGCACATACGGTTCACGTCCACGCTGTCGCGGCATGCTACCAGTGTTAAAGACTGCGATGGAGCTCCGTATGCCACTGCAAACTGGTTGACACTGACGGCGGCGGTGCACAAATGCTGCGCAGGTAGCACCATTCGACGGCCAACACCGCAGTTCCTGGTGTGTCCACTGTGCCGTGCGTGTGATCATTGCTTGTACAGCCCTCTCGCAGTGTCCGGAGCAAGTATGGTGGGTCTGACACACCGGTGTCAATGTGTTCTTTTTTCCATTTCCAGGAGTGTATTTTCGTAGCATATATGAGAGACTTGACAATTTTTTTGTCATCAACATGAAGAGGGGCAGGTGTCAATGTTAATGGTTCTGATGATGAAGGCAGGCTCACATGCAGTCTATGAAGAATCTGGTGATGTCCACTATCAAGACTTTGTTTCAGTCAGTAAAAACATACATTTCAGATGTTGGACATAGATGAGATACTATAAAATGTTACAAAAGATACCAGCATTAAAAATGAAGAAGAGATGGAATGCTAATCAGAGTCTATTCTTCAGAACATCAGGTCTTAGGCACAATTAACATGATTCACAGCTGCATATTTGCAGGAAATGTTGAATCACCTGCTGATATTAGCCATAGCCTTAATCACATAGAAAACTCTGTGCTTAAATACCAGTACAGCCTGAAGCAACACACATTTCATAAGTTTTTTTTTATAATGTGTAAAGTTGCTCATTGGTGCAAGCATGGTAGCTCAATATGTTTGGGCAGGGAAATGGGCACCCGATGTGTACCTGAGTGAAGAGCTCATCAATAGACTTTGAGAGATGTCATGTCACATCCACAGAGAACCACTGACAACATAATGAAGAAACAAATTGATAGAAACCAGACAAATAGAATTAGCATGCCAGACTACATATCTGAATGTCTTGGGGTCAACCTCCAGTCAGCCTTAGGATTTTTATCTGTCCCATATCAACTCTTTCACCTCTGTCAATATTAATGTGTAGTCTGGAATCCATGTTAAACTGTAGGTCTCCCTGTAACTGGCTGGAGTCAGTTAAAAGGTCAGAGGAAGCTGACATCATCTCACATCCATCAGGACCATGCCTTGTAAAGTGCTCCGATGTTCAAACCACCTTTTGCCTTGATGACAGATGTGCTTCTTTTGTTCATATGCTCTCAAAAACCAGTTTGTATTTTATTGCTGAATTAATTAAATTTTGATTAAAATAGTGCATATATATCTTTTTACATTATCTGTTATCTCATTAGGTAGCTGCACATTTGTATTACATCTTAGGAAACAACCAATATGGCACTTCCTGCTTAGGATGTTTTCCTGTTTAATTTGCAGTTTACCTGTGGGCCCTTGAAGAGTGCCTTAAGAAGATTTCACAGTGCAGCTGTATTTCAGGTAATGAAACACAGTCACATGCAATATATTTACACTGTTTGACATTGAATGTAAACAAAAGTATGGAGACTGTGCTACAAGGTACATGTTAGAGAGGACAGTGCAGAGAAAAGTCTGGTGATTACCTTTGGCAGGGGCTTGCGCTCCTTCTGGATGTGTAAGCCTGTGAGTTCTATGATTGTGGGCAGGTACGGGCGTGGGTAGTTGACACTAAAGTGATTATTCACCAGCATCAGACTGTAATTTCGTTCTGTCTCAGCAACAGGAGGTGGCGCGTCACCAAAGTACTTCCTGAGAATTTGCTCCTGTGGTGCCAGCACACGATCCTCAAACAGATACCCATAGATGACATTTCCCAGGGTGTTGGCCAGACGTTGAATGAAGTTCATATGGTCTGGGAAGTCAGCAGCTAATGAAGGTGAGAAGGAAGGGATGTCAGGATTGCCCATGGCAGCAAACCCACTGGGCAGCATTCCCAGAGACACGAAGCCCACCAGGGGTGGAGAGCCCACGACATGGTAGAGCCCAAAGTACGCCTGGAACATGGATGCCTCCAGCACGAATAGATCAAACTGCTGCCCAGACCTGCAACATATGAAACCCGCTTAGCTTCCTGCAAATAAAACTCATTTGACACATGTGACAGACATTGAAATTAAAATTTTCATTCCCGCTCAGTGAGAAGCCTCGAAGTATTCTCATCAAGATATGAATGGCACCATAAAGAAAGCTTGCACTTAATCATGGAAGGCATGGTGAAGTGTTCTGCACCCAAAAAATTACATATATTTCATATTGTTCTAAATGGTGCCTACAAAACACTTACCATAGAAACAAACATTTGTGTTTCACATCATAAACCATCCAGAGGAAGAGTTAATTTTGCATTAAGAGGTGCAGTGGAAGGCAGGAAAGAATGAATATTAGTTCCTTATGCCTCTTGAGCATCAAAATCATTGGAAGGAACTTACAGCTGTGGGCTTTGGTTGGGAACCCTCTAGTATTTGCCTGATGTGTTTAAAGGAATCCACAGAAATCATAATCTAAATTCGGCTCCTTTTGAATATGTGTCCCATGTTTTAGGCACTGTGACTTCTCACTTGGTTGGAGTAGTAAAGAGGAAAGTTTCAGGCCAGATGGTTAGAGTATGTACTCATGAGCAATTGAAATAGGTATAACTTCTGTACTTTGGGTACCAGTATTAGTTCCCTCCCTTACTGTTCTAGTGAACGAATGTCACATGAAGAATGGCTGTTGGTATGCCACTGTAGGTGCTCAATTTTGCCTTCATGAGATATATGTAGGAGTGGCATTGTGTTGGTTGATATTTCTAGGGTTTTACACTATCAAACTTTTAACAGTAAACCACAGAGCTTGGGTCAAAATCAAAGCTACTGTTATGTCTGAACATTTGTGCCCATTAAAAATGACAGGCTGTGTCCTATTTACTAGGAACCCCTCAATACCAACCCAAAACTCATCTGCTATTCAATGTGGTCGTATTCTGTTCATTAAGCAAACTGCATAACTGTACCGAACACCTTCCAGAACCAAAGAAATATGACATCAGCTTTGGCACCAATATGTACTAACTTGTGGGTGTTGTGAATGCACAGAGTCGAGGTTCACAAGAACTTTGTTCGCAGAATCCTTGTGAACCCTGCAGAGGTCATTTATAGTCTCCAGGTCTCCAGAAAGGTAAGGATGTTCCAAAATTCTAGCACAGGCTGGCATCAGTGATATAGGTGTAGAGTGTGCACCTATTTATGACCCTTCTTGAAAATAGGACAAACACATCAGAGTATACACTTTTTGTTGCAGCATTATTGAAAGTAAACTATTGATATAAAATACATTTACAGATAATAACCCATCATATTGGAAACAATATGACAATCTTCACTAAGCATGACTGAAAGCTTTGGATGAAAGCAATCAGTTACACTATGTGACACCCACAAAAACATACATTTTTCATATTAGGCACATTGTGCTGTGACCTACTGCCAGGTACTCCATGGTCATTAGACATAGTGAGAGAGCAGAATGGGGTGCTCCACAGAAGTCACAGACTTTGAACGTGGTCAGGTGATTGGGTGTCACTTGTGTCATATGTCTGTAAGAGAGATTTCTACACTCCTAAACATTACCAGGTCCACTGTTTCCAATGTGATAGTGAAGGTGGAACATGAAGGGACACATACAGCACAAAAGCGTACAGGCTGACTCAGCTTGTTGACTGACAGAGACCGCTGACAGCTGAAGAGGGTCGTAATGCGTAATAGGAAGACATGTAGCCAGATCATCTCACAGGAACTCCAAACTGCATCAGAATGCACTGCAAGTACTATGACAGTTAGGCAGGAGGGGAGAAAACTTGGATTTCATGGTTGATAGCTGCTCATAAGCCACACATCACACAGGTAAATACCAAACATTGCCTCACTTGGTGTAAGGAGCATAAACATTGGATGATTGAACAGTGAAAAAATGTGAAAAGTGATGAATCATGGTACACAATGTGGCGACCTGATGGCAGGGTGTGGGTATGTCAAATGCCCAGTGAATTCCATCTGCCAACATGTGCAGTGCCAACACTAAATTAGGAGGTGGTGGTGTTATGGTGTGGTCATGTTTTTCCATCTGCAGCTCGTAGTCTTGTGGCCGCATTCTCACTTCCCGAGCACACAGTCCTGGGTTTGATTCCTGGTGGGGTCAGGAATTTTCACCTACCTTGAGATGACTGGGTGTTTGTGTTGTCCTCATCACTTCATCATCATTCATGAAAGTGGTGAGACTGGACAGAGCAATGGTTGGGAATTTGTATGGACGCTGATAACCATGCACTTGAGTGCTTCACAAAACAAATATCATCATCATCATCATCTTTGTGTTTTTCATGGAGGGGGTCTGCACCCCTTGTTGTTTTTTGTAGTACTATCACAGAACAGGCCTACACTTATGCTTTAAGCATCTTCTTGCTTTCCACTGTCGAAGAGCAATTCAGGGATGACGATTGCAACTTTCAACATGATCAAGCACTTGTCCATAATGCACGGCCTGTGGTGGAGTGGTAACACGACAATAACATTCCTGTAATGAACTAGCCTGTACAGAGTCCTGACCTGAATCCTATACAACACCTTTGGGATGTTTTGGAACACCTATTTAGTGCCAGGCCTCACCAAATGACATTGATACCTCTCCTCAGTGCAGCACTCCATGATGGGTGGGCTACCATTCCTGAAGAAATCTTCCAGCACTGGACTGAATGTATGCCTACGAGAATGGAAGCTGTTGTCAAGGCTAAGGGTGAGCCAATACCATTGCTCATAAGCCAATAATTTTCTTGATTTATGGTCAATTTTGAGCTTGATCTCCTACTTACAAAGTTGCATGAACCAGCTTTAAATGACGACTCTAGGAATATACCACAACCATCTACATACTGTTTCTGTAAGTATCATGAGGATAATATTTGATTTATGTACAGAAGCATTTAAACACTCAGTCTTCCCGCATTCAGTATGTGAATGGATCAGGAAAAACCATATAGCGACATACACACACACACACACACACACACACACACACACTCACACACACATGTGCAGATCATTTATTCCTTGTTTTTGTTGCCTTTTATACGTTATTCTATATCTTTTTTATCTCTCTTTCTCTAATGTGTGTTCAAATCATTTCGGGGTCACCACTTGAACCACAGTATAAATGAATTAGGTCCTGTGACTCTGCCATACCATTAGTAAAACAGCTACACTGCATGCTAAATTGCCCGCTAGATGCACATCAGTGGAAATCACAGCCGTCCAAGATATGGGAGATGCCCCCACAGCAAGGCCATGTCACACTCGCCTGCATTGTCACCTGATGCACAGAAGGACATGTGCTGGTACGACAAGCATTTCAAGGAGCGTGCATAATGCTGCACCAAACTATGTGCATACTCAAATGCCAGTGGCAACTGAACATAGGCACTTTGCCCGATTGCCAGCTAACATCACAGTGCCTATTCATCAGTCATCGACACACAGGCTATAAGTGCTTGATTGATACTAGCTCTAACTTATGTATTTACCCATGTATGATGCTACATCAGTGCCAACCATGTATACTGTTCTTCCTGGCAGCCATGAATAACATGCCTATTGCAATGTACAGCTTGCACAGAATAGAACTGGATCTTGGCCTCCGCCGCACATTCCTTTGGAATTTCACAGCTTAGCAAAACGATTCAAAACAGAATCTGAATCCACTGATCACAAAGTATCATTTAGAGTAGCTAATATGACAGTCCACACAATTGTTCTTCAGAAAGTGTTGAGCAAGGGTGTGTCTCTATAAACTTAAAGTTTTGAGAAACTCCTGTCACCATTAGCTACAGATGTAGGTAAAGCCAGGGAATTTGTAAGTTTACAAAAGTATTGGGAGTAGTCAATAAAACCGCTTTTTGTAATAAAAAATAAAGAGCTTTTTGGAGAATATCCAGCAGGAAGAATGGGCACTAAGATCAAAACTTCGACATTTATTCTTCACAGATGTTGCATTCACCACCATCATGTAACACAGTCTTGAGAGGCACATGGCTTTTAGCTTTTCACCAGCCTATGTCTGCAGGACATCAGTGCCATATAGAGAACTGAAGCACTTTTTATGACCATCCCTATGGCCAAACCAATCTTCTAAAGAGAAGGTAGCTTTATTGACAGGAGATACACCTTCATTAATACGTTCATCGGTAGACTGATAGATAACTTTCTCCTTCCTCCTTCACTCTTTGAGACAAATCTTCCCTCCATTTTGAAAGTTTGTATGAGATCCAAGTTTGTCAGCAACCAGTTTTGCATTTACTATCACACTATTAAAGTCCTTCGCTGATCTCATGTTCTTAAAAAGGATGCCAATGCTCTCAACTAGATCCACAGCACTCTGCAGGTTTACAATAGCTCAGTGATCTTTGCTGACCTGGTTGATCCTGAACACAATTTCATACCAAACCACTATACAAATGCAGATGGAAAACCACCTAAAAACCATCCACAGACTGGCCGGCTCACTGGACCTCGACACAAGTCCGCCAGGCGGATTTGTGTCGGGGACCAGACACTCCTCCCCAATCCGGAAAGCCATCCAGTAGACCACATGGCTATCCAGGCAGGCATATTTAGCATTTAGAGCAATATATTGCAGACTAATATTGGATCGATAATCCACTGGTTTTGAATTGCCTCATCACACATAGATATTAATGATGATGCTTCTGGTGGCCTTATTACATAACAAGTTTGCCTTAGTAAGTGAAGTGTTTAGAAGTAAATACAAAGCTTTCTTTTTAATCACAATGTGATTTCAGGGAAGACTGGACATGATGGAACCATGAGACACAATAGAACTAGGGGTTCTTTTGGCTGCAGAGTGTTGTTGTTGTAGTCTTCAGTTCTGAGACTGGTTTGATGCAGCTCTCCATGCTACTGTGTCCTGTGCAAGCCTCTTCATCTCCCAGTACTTACTGCAACCTATGTCCTTCTGAATCTGCTTAGTGTATTCATCTCTTGGTCTCCCTCTATGATTTTTGTCCTCCACACTGCCTTCCAATGTAAATTTGTCATCCCTTGATGCCTCAGAACATGTCCTACCAACCGGTCCCTTCTTCTTGTCAAGTTGTGCCACAAATTCCTCTTCTCCCCAATTCTATTCAATACCTCCTCATTAGTTATGTGATCTACCCATCTAATCTTCAGCATTCTTCTGTAGCACCACATTTCGAAAGCTTCTATTCTCTTCTTGTCCAAACTATTTATTGTCCATGTTTCACTTCCATACATGGCCACACTCCACACAAATACTTTCAGAAATTACTTCCTGACACTTAAATCTATACTCGATGTTAACAAATTTCTCTTCTTCAGAAACACTTTTCTTGCCATTGCCAGTCTACATTATATATCCTCTCTACTTTGACTATCATCAGTTATTTTGCTCCCCAAATAGCAAAACTCCTTTACTACTTTAAGAGTCTCATTTCTTAATCTAATTCCCTCAGCATCACCCGACTTGATTCGACTACATTCCATTATCGTTGTTTTGCTTTTGTTGATGTTCATCTTATATCCTTCTTTCAATCCAGTCAACTGCTCTTCCAAGTCCTTTGCTGTCTCTGACAGAATTACAATGTCATCGGCAAACCTCAAAGTTTTTATTTCTTCTCTATGGATTTTAATACCTACTCCGAATTTTTCTTTTGTTTCCTTTACTGCTTGCTCAATATACAAATTGAATAACATCGGGGAGTGGCTACAACCCTGTCTCACTTCCTTCCCAACTGCTACTTCCCTTTCATGTCCCTTGACTCTTATAACTGCCATCTGGTTTCTGTACAAATTGTAAATAGCCTTTCACTCCCTGTATGTGTATTCTAAATCACTTTCAGAGACTGTTATCCATATTATCCATATGAAAAGCATGGTAAGAAGCTGTTAAAGGAAAGTTTGTCTTTGACTATTGTGCCAGTAATGTTTTTGCACTTGTTTTTTGCATACATACGCAATGTTAGGAACTCTATCTGCAACGTAAAAGTGAATGCTTTATCTACTAGTTTTCTCTTTCTTAAAATTTCAAAATGCATGCTAAACCCTTTATTTTAGTGCATTTAGATGATGTTTATTTTTCAGAGCGCTTTGCGAGTTTTGACCTACACCTAACCTCACAGGTCTGAGCAGAATAGACCTGTGCAGAATGGACCACAGTTCCGTTCTGCCCTAGATAACGTGCTACACTTTCCTAGTGTTTACTTTTTTGTTTTCATATTTATTCTAACACTTTTATGATACATTACTGTATTTTCAGTTTTTCAGATTGTTGTTGGTGACAATTCTTCTTTTTTCATAGCAGTTTATAAGATATGACTACAAACCTAGCTGTCAAAGTTCATCTTCAGAAAAAGTGGAAGCGGCAGTGACAAATGTTGTAAAAAAGGAATTGGGACTCAGGTAAGCCAGTATTCAGTTCAGCATTCCTAAAACAACTCTTTAGAGAGCATTTCAGGATAGGCTTTAAAATGAGGCTTTTAAAACTGACAAATGAAAGAGAAAATTTGGTCGTGTTTTCTCAAATGAACATGAGTTCAAGCTTTCCATTTATTTAAAAGACATGGAGGGTAAATTGTTTTGGATTGACAATGAAGGTGGCAGTGAAAAAGAAACTGAAACACACTTATAATAAAGAATTAAAAATGAAGGGGCATCTAACATTCTGGAATTTGTAAATTCAAATGCTTATTGTGTTTTTGTAGATTTTAGGAAATATGATTAGAGTTTGAAGTTAAACTTGTATGGAAATGTAAATCTGTAATAACCCTTGTGTTACATTAGAGTTATGAACGTGGTTCCATTCTACCCCAGGCCCGGAGCACAACAGACCAACTGTCAGCCTTTTTTAATACTGTTTCTTTATACTCATCTGTGTGTCTTAACATCAGGTTTCCTTTCCTCATTGTTTAAATCATATATTAAATGTCAGGCAGACCTTTTTTGCCATTTTAATTGAATTGTGGTCACTTTAATGCAGTGTTATCACTCTGCCCCAGGTTCCCCTACATGAGGTAATATTTATGACTATGACAGTTCTAGTTTCACGGATATGAATAAACAGATAAGCCTATTTGCTGCCAATTAGATGATTATACTATGAAATGGTGGAAATCTTGGCATTTCACTCACTGTATTAGCTCCTGGACTTGGGGAGACTGTAACTGATGCTCTGTAAGATTGGCCATCAGGTCCATGAAGGCTACCACAAACTCAGGAGGAGAAATTTCCTCCAAGTGTTTGTCTTCATCAAACAACATCCAATATTTGTAGGTGAAGGACAGGTCGATTTGCGTCAAGTTTTCTGGGGGATCCTGAAAGAAATATGTAAAATCTGTTTTTAGTGTCAGTAATAAAAGAACAATGAGATAATACTGTTCTGAGAAGTACTATGCAAGCAAATAACTGAAAGTAACATGAACATCTGTATTTTTCTGGATAGTAAGAGATAAGGTTTTGGCCTTGACATTCATTCATAGGAAGTCTGAAAGACATGTAGCTGAAATGTTAGTGTGCTGGTGGACTTGACTGAAAGAATGTGTGAACCGCAGTACTTGGATGATGAGCTAGATCATTTAAGAACTGCTTTCAGAAAAAGCAGCTACTCTGACAAAGAGATAAGTAGTGCACTACACCCTTCACAGCATCTGGCGGAAAAAAAAAAAAAAAGCAAAATAAAAAATAAAAAAAACGAATGAAGAGAATACTTTCCTCCCACTCCTTAAAGCAGTCACAGATCAATGAGCAGTGTGCTAAGAAGACATAGTGTTTTATCAACAAGAAAGGTGTAAGGATATCTGAAGACAGCAAAGGACCTACACCTGCTGCTTCCCTTAGCAAGAGTGTCTAAAATCTCTTGGTCATGTGGTGAAGTGTACACAGGAACTTCAAAGAGATGTATTAACACCTGACTTAAGGAACAAACGAGCAACTGCCATCTAGGAAACAAACATAAATCAGCAGTAGTACACCATGCAATGGGGCCAGGGAACCATCAACTACAGTTCTCTGGTACTATGATTTTATCACGATCACTCCAGCCATTACTATGCTAGGACAAACAGAGGGGACATAGAAATTCAGAAGAACAAAAACACCTTTAACAGAAAATGAAGGAGGATTGAATTAGACAAGTAGTGGACCTTGACCAGGTGCAGTATTAATCCTTTATTTACCACTATTCCTTTTTTGGTACACAAATGTTTTAGTTTTTTCTACATAAAAATGAAATATTTTGCTTTGATTGTTGTCTCTAGGAGTTGAACTTACAGCTATAATGCCTAAAAATTGAAAAGAAATGATTTTCCCTACTTAGCCTATTTTAGGATTGGAATTCATTTGCTTATTTTCCATATTTGCACTTGGCTACAGGTTAAACTTGTTGGTTTTTTCTGTGTAACAATTAATTCTGATTTAATTGTCTGAGCATGTTTGTTATGAACATAAGGATGTCCATGTATTAAGTATATTTCATAGTTCTTGAAGTACGTGCAATCTCAATTTATGTGTCCCAATAATGGGACAATGACATGTTATATTACAATTACTTTGTTGAGGTGCCTTATTGTTGTATACATGTCTTATAAACAAAAATTACTATTTACATTGTTGAGATCTGCCTCCTTTACATTCTATTAGATTTTCTTCGGGGATAGGTAATACAGAGAAATAAACACTCTCAAATTTTATGATTCCAACAGGATAAAAACATGCCAAGTGGACTAACAGTTGAAGACGTTATAGTAGAACTGGAGATCTATCAAGTGAGTGAAGATGAAGCTGATAACTCAGAAATTGTGAGTATTTCACCCAATACAGACTAAATAAGGGATGAAGAGGACATTGAAGAAATGTCCTGAACAATGACTATATTGTACAAGATGTAGCAAATACTTTAGAACTTATAACCAGCAGGGATGAGGATTCCATGACTACATGTTTGACAAAGAGGACAAAGTTCTCACAGTGAAATGGTGGGACAATAAACCAGTTTGTGTAGTCACAAATTACAGTAGTATGTTGAACCATGCTAAAAAATACTCAAGGGCAAAGAAAAAGGAAATGTAGCGTATTTACTCGAATCTAAGCCGCACCTGAAATATTAGACTCGAAATAAAGGAAAAAAAAAATAAAAATTCCCAAGTCTAAGCCGCACCTGAAATCTGTGACTCAAAACTCATGGGGAGAGAAAAGTTTTAGGTCGCACCTCCAAACGGAAACAAAGTTGATCCATAGTAATATGAGACACAATTTAGGTCGAATGAATGATGATACAGTTACAGTAGTTTGGTTCAAGTCGTAAGCTTAGCAGTTAAGCTTTACCAGGCAGCCATTGCTATGCGTCAGGCGCTCCTTCGGTATTTATACGGGTACCCTTCCTCTTTCACGTGCTTCGTCTGGTTTGAATCGATTGCTTATATTGCTTTGATCTAATAAGTGCCGTCTTCTTTGTTATAGGTGTTTACGTCACTCTAAGCTGAAAATGCATTACTGTACTGTGTCATGAATTGTTTGTCGCATTCTGATGGTGCGTGTTTACAAACCTCTCATTAGCGAAACAATGACAAGAGACTGCTGTTTGCTGTTACTTAGACTGCTGCTTTCTTTGATAATGATCAACAAGAACAAAATAATAGACTGTGTATGATAGAACATGGTCTAAACGAGAGCTAGGCGAAAATTTTTCTCCGTTTGAAAATTTTTGCGGCCATTTCCTTAGTACATCAAATTCTGCACAGAAGTTAGAGTCATCTTAGATTTAAAAATCTAGTCAGTTGCCGTGCTTCGTTTCTGACTGTATCACTATTAGGCATAAGAATAATACGAATATAAACATGACACGATACGTATATTCTTCCGCTTTTGCTGTTGCCTCACTCTAGTTTCGTAGTCTATTAGGCAGACAGGATTTAAATGAGATAGCAGCAAACATGAAAGAATACATGACAAAATGTTTATATTCATATTATTCTTATGGTGAAGAGAATACTGCATGTGATTCACATTTCATCAGGTTCCTATTAGCAACCATCTCTTCTCACAGGTAGGAAAACATTCAGAACGTTGAGTTGGCCATATTGAGAATTATCCCAAAGTCTCGCCAGTCAGATTTTCATAGTACATTGAAATTCTGCTACATTCGAAGGTGAAAAATACAGAATTTGTAGTTACTTCATTGGATAATGTATGAAAATGCAGTAGTCGAAACGGGGCGGAGAAAAAAATACTCGTCTTCCACCCTTTTTTTTAAATTTATTTACTGACGCAGAGGTTTTGGTGCCAGTATTTATCTTTGTGCCTACAAAGCATGCCTGTGTAGCGCTACATATATTCTACGGCAGAAGTTAGTTGTGGTGGCACCTACCAACATTTTTCAGAACTTCCGCTTGCTTTGCACTCGATTCCAAGCCGCAGGTGGTTTTTTTGGATTACAAAAACTGGAAAAAAGTGCGTCTTAGATTCGAGTAAATATGGTATATTACAGTGCCACATCTCATGAAGAATACAAGGCCCATATGGATGCCATTGATCTACTGGAGAAGCAGTTATCACATATGTGACTGTAGGCTTTCCCGTCGTAAACTGTTGATAGAGGCTTCTCGGGTCTCCAGCTGGGTGGTAACACTGATATATCGCGACATATTGGGAAGTGTCATACTACCCATCTTCTGGTGAAGTGTCAAGATTCGTGGAGAGCGGGGTATTTATATGCGCGGTCACCCCCTCCACTAGACCAAGGGAGGCAGCGGTGGACCGGCAGCGTGCGCGTGGTGGTAGTGGTAGAGATCGCCCCCTGGTGGCCTGTCTGCATCTATGGTGGAGGATGTTGATGGGCATGCTTCCAATGGATTGCCGCTATTGCAGTATTCCATGCTGCGCTGAGTTGGTATTCCTCATCCCTGTTGACCAGGTTGTCATGAATCCTTAATTCTAGGGATTCCTTAACAATAATTTCCCAGAAGCCAGATGCTCAGCACAGCTCTTTCATGTTTTCAACATTGAAGGTGTATTCTTCATTTATGCTGTGTTCTGCTATGGCTGATTTTTCTGTGTGACCTAGTCGCACATATCTAATAGGTTCTTCACAACATTTAGATATACAGTGCTGTATTTGTTGTGTATTGTTTACCACATTTGCATGGAATGCTGTATATTCCAGGTGTGTTAAGCTTCAGCGGGTCTTTGGCAGAACCTAGTAGTTTCCTCATCATTGGTGGTGGGCAGAAAATGGTTTTGATCTTGTATTTACCCAGAAGTCAGGCACTTTGGCCAAGAGCAGACCCATGTATGGAAGGAACGCGAGTCATTTGTCTTCTTCTTCTTCTTCTTCCTTTTAAGTGTCCTGTTGATCTGTGTTTCACTGTAGCCATTGAGGTAAAAGACTTCCCTCAGGTGTTGCAGCTTGGATGCTAGGCTGTCTTTGTTGCAGATGGCATGCACCCTATATACCAGGCTGGTCAGTACTGTTTGTCTTTGTGCTGGATGGTGGCAGCTTATGTGTGTCTTCTTCCTATGTACTGCATGGCCTAGTGAACCATCTGCCTTCTTCTTAATTGGTATGTCTACGAAGGGGAGGCATCCATGTTCCTCCATTTCCTTCATAAATTTGATATTTGGATGGATGTTGTTGAGGTGCTCCAGAAACTCATCTAGTGCCTGTTTGCCATGTCTCCACACGACAAAAGAAACAAAAAACAACAAAAATGTATGATAGCTACAATTTTGGTGTACATGACAAGTGTTTTGTTTCATTTCATAGTGAATACACACTCAGTAATATTTAAAACAGTGTTTTTATTTTGTTCACAGAGTCTTCTGCACCTATAAAAATATTGTCCACTTTAACAGCTAATTTTGTCAATGTCCCAAAAAAGGGACAGTCTATAGCTTTTGTACTAAGACAGTGAAATTTTTCAGAACAGTTTTTCTTTTATTTCTCAGACAGGGTGTCACAATGTAAAAAAAAGGCTGAAAAATAAAATAATAAAGTTTTGGAAAGTAATGAGTTAATAAAGCAAACACCCCACCACAAGCTTTGCAACACATTCTAGTGACAATCTGCAATCTTAGACAGCACTTTGATGATGTTATGAACCAACTTTTGCATGGATGCATATATACAGTTCAGGTTGCTGAACCTTTTTAACTTTGTACTGCTGTCTGTTGATTATGTCTTTAGCATTGGAATAGAAGGTGTTAGGTAGAGAAATATGCCTTGGACCACAGTCTGATGACCATAAACAAAGTCACCAATAATGAATGTTATGGGGAACAAAAGCCAGGAGTATCAACATCTTGTCTGAAATTAACAGATCATACAATAAAATCAAAACAGAGATAGGGAAAGAAGTAATAGAAAATGATATTATTTCAGTTAAATGGAATAGGAGCATTGTAAAAAGCAGTTCATGGATAGCAGATATTATTAAAATTAATTTTTAAAAATAAGTGAGAAAATTCATGCAAGTAGTTCAGAAGAAAAAACAAAGCAGTATACTGAAGAAGTAATACAGAGCACATTTAGCAAAATAAAAATTAATCTCACATCCAAATCTGAAATATGAAAGATCATCATGACCTTAAAAAGTAAAAGTTCATACGGGGTTAATATTTCCAATAAGATACTAAAAAGTTATGGTCTTAAAATACATAATTTTCTTAATCACTTACATAGTGCATTTTGATTTGAAATACAATGAGACAAGTGTCATGATGCAAAGGCTAAGATTCTTGGACAGCATAATTAAGTAGTCTATCAAAATAAATATGCCAGAAAACCTAGTAAATAGGGATCATAATTTCAACTTAAATAATCAAATTTTAATAACTTTTTCAAAATCTTGTTGGCCATCACACATTCTCCACATTTGGAAAAATGTTGAGAGAATTTTCACTCTATGGAGTATCAATGTGAGCCCTGCCAAACTAAACAGCATCAAAGGGCACAGTGGATGGTGAGAATCGAACTCAGCTAGAAATAGCAGCATGAGACCGATGATAGTTCAGGGTCTGGTTGTAGTGTAGGCATCAAGTACACACAACAGAAAAATTTTGCAGCATCTACAGAAGATGGATGGACCAGTCGACAACATACTGTGTGGAAAATAGAAACAACTCAGCAGAACACTCAGAAGCACACTATTAATCAATTCCACCCAGAAAACTTGAAAGAATACAACAATTTTAAATTTTGCTTTTGGTGAATCTGTTATGAGAAAACATGAGTATAAGACTGTAATTTCAAAGAAGACCATGAAGAAATTGAAAATAACGAGTGCACTGGATCCCTAACATATCATCAGCTGATGAAATCATGGAAAAAGTTAAGGAAATGATTATCAACGATTACTGAGTCACAATCAGAGAAGTTGCTGAGAGGTTGGCAAATCAGCTGACTCATGCCATGAAATTTTTTCAAGTGTTTTGGACACAAAAAGTGTGACAGCAGAATTTGTTCCAGAATTGTTGAATTTTGAACAAATACAGCAGAAAATTCAAATTGTTTAAGAGTTACTAAACAAATTCAAGAACAATGCAGAACTACTTGAAACATATCACAACAGGTGATGAAACCTGTGTTTACAGGTATGATGTTGAAACTAAGACTGAGGGAGGTAGTACTGCAGTTAGCACACTGGACTCTCATTCAAATGGATGACACTTCAAATTCCCACCCATCCAGCCACAAAATCGTTTTCTGTGATTTCCCTAAAATGCAAAAAAAGCTCAAAAGTGTGGTCACAGTAAAGGCTATGTTCACTGTTCCAGAATGTACCATAAGCTATTGCCACAAGTTTGAATGATCAATAAGAGGTAGAGGAGAATGGGATATTTCCAGTAAGGAGGTAGTCCTAGTAGGTTGACTTTCAGCTGTTATTTCCATCTGGAAGAGCTCTGGTTGGTGTTGTACTCTTCACAGCAACGGTGAACTAAATTTTATAGGGACACCATTACTGAATTATCTGCTGTGCAGTTGTACTTGGAAAATGTTTTAATGTGCTTCTGCTATAATTTTTGTCAGTTTTCCAGCCACTGTAAGTTCCACTTGTTTCAGCATTTCTTCACTACATCACATTCCATGACTACCAGTATTTCACAATGTTTAGTTTACTGTATTATGCAAGTATTTTAGACACTAATTTATAATGTCTAAAAATGATGTTTTCTTTCTTAGCAAAATGGGTAGGCATGGTAGGTAGCAATGGGGTAATGGCAGTAGCTAAAAACATTCCACAACATGTAATTAAATGTTTATTCTCAATAGAAATAAAAGAATGCCTTATTTTAATTATCCACATTGGCCTTGTTACAGATGCCAAGAACATGGAAATGCACCATGAATTGAGGAAGTTGGTCCAAAGAAGCCCTTAAAAATGTGTTGAATTTTATTGTCGGAGGTAATTCCATCAGTGCAACGAGCAGATTATTCAACATCCCATTAACACTCTACAACAGTGTAGGAAGGAAATTAATGCCACTTTCACTCAAGAACTAGAAGAACCACTTACCAATAGACACAGGGTTTTTCAAAATGATTGCTTGGCAGGAAGTAACTCTTTTGATGGCTTTTTGAAAAGAAACCCAACCATAATCAATAGAAGACCTCAATAAATTACTTTTTAACAGAGTCACTGTATTATACGGTGATGATGTGCAGAAATATTTTGGAAACTTCCAAAAAGATTTTCTGCAAGTGAATACATGCCAGATCGCATCTACAATACGGATGAAACTGATATCACATCAGTACAAGACCTCAGAACAATAGCTGCCACTAAAGGTAGCCAAGGGTTGGCTTAGTGATCAACTGGAATACAGGAAAATTAGTTATTGTGTAATATGTTCTATGAATGCAGCAGGAAGTTTTATTCTTGCAATTTTTATTTATCCCAATAACAGGATGAGCCTCTTGCTAAAAAAAGATGGCCCACCTTACGTTGTTTACAAATGCTCACCAACATGTTGCACTAATAAAGAGTGGTTCTTACTTGGTTGAAGCACTTTATCCATCACTCCAACGCAAGCCTCAAAAAGCCTGAATTGTTGATACTGGACACTCACAACAGACACACAACTTCACAGACCTATAAATTATGTAAAAGTAATGGGGTTAACTATGGTCTCCATACCACCCCACTGTTCGCATACGGTGCAGCCTCTGGATGTAACTTTCTACTCACCTATGAAAGGCGCTTTTAAAAAGGAATGTGATCTATACATGAAAATTCAAAAGCTTGTATGGATCACTCTGCAAGATTTAACTAGTCTTTTTAATCAGACTTATTCAGAAGTAGCAACAATCACTGTAGTTGTATCTGGATTCAAATCTACAGGGAAGTACCCATTCAATCAAAATGCCTTTACTGTTGATGACTTTTGTGCTGCAGATGTATTTGTAGACAGACAGAATGTGTCTGTACCAGGAAATGAGAATGATGATACAGGGGTTACACCATTATTAACTACGACATCCAGTGATGAACCAAACCAAGAAGCTGGAGGATCAACAGAACTCCAAGATTCCAGTAATTTCATGACTTTTGAAGACCTGATACAACTTCCTTCTACCAGTGGCACAAAGTTGAAGCCTAGAAAACAAAGAGAGATGCAAAGGTCTGAGATTATGACCTCCACACCTAAAAAAGTTGAACTACAACTGGCTGCTGAAAAGAAAACAGTGAGGGACTTAAAAAAGAAACTGCATTACTGAAAACAAGTTTAAAGCAGCTATTCAAAGATATGCCTAAAATATGAAGGAAGAGGGCATTCAAAAGAAGAAACCAGTGTCCTCATGTAAGCACAAAAACAAAATTTTTTCGGGCTCTAATGAAGATAGTGCCATAGATGAAAATCAGTTATGTCTGATGATGATGATGATGATGATGATGATGATGATATGGGCAGTTTGCCAAGTTTAGAAAATGAAAACATCTATTCAATCTGTGGAGAATTTGGTCACCATAGGGAGGAATGGTTTTGATGTACCACCTGCAGAACATGAGTTCATTCTCTGTGTATAGCAGCTGATTCTCCTGGAGGTTTTCAGTGAGATAGGTGCATTATGTACTAAATGGCTTTTAGTTTTTTGTGATTCATTTGTTTCAATTTTCTATGCATAGTGTACGTTACTCAAGTGAATAAGTTGTATTAATATCTCTCAACCATTAAGACTGATCGATAAGACTTAGGAATATTCATAATTGCTCAAAAAAAGCTTGAAGTAATTTTCGATTCTCATATTCCTGTGGTTAATTTTTAAAAATTATACTTATTTTGCAGTGTTTGTTTATGAGGAAGAATATAAGTCTTTAACCCCCTTCACAATGTTCAATGATCATATGTTCCCATAAATTCATATGAAATTGTGTTTTCCCCATTTAAGCCAAGCATACCTGCAGTACCCTTAATGGTCAGGGTATCCTGGTATATGTAGTTGATAGAAAGTTATATATTTTTATGTTAAGTTGTTTCCAAGATTAATTTATAATTTGACGCACTGCAGTGCACATACATATCTCAACTTTAAGAGTGTAAATTTTGGTGTGAGTTAATTTTAAACAGTGGTATAACCATTACTACTTGACCTAGCATAGTTCCATCATTCCTCCCTGCTACTAACAAATTGAATACCATTTGCATGAAAGAAGCCAAAAAAGGAAAGCCCTGAATTGTGCCAAATCAATTCATGGCTTCTGAACCACAATAATGCACCCTTGGTTGTTTGCTCACGAGTTTTTGGCAAAAAAACAATACTGTTTTGGAGCCCCACATGACTTACTTCGGTTTCCAGAAATAAAATAAATCTTAAAGACCCATTGTTTCACAAGTATAAGGAGATTGAAAATGCATTGCTGAGAGAGCTAAAAGCTAACCCAAAGATCAAGTTTCAGAAGCGTTTTAGTGATTGAGACAGTGCTGTCATTGACATCTTGGGTTGTCGGGTGTTCTGCCGGATATCAGCATTGTACTTGCACGATATTTCGGTCACGTAGCTCATAACCTTCATCAGGTGCGACCTGGGACTGCTCCTCTAGTGGACCTGGTCCAGTATTTATGCCTATGGCCTTCCCCCTCCACCAACGGCTGCAGGCGCTTCCTCTGTGGTCTGCGCCCATTCCCTGCGACCTGCTGGAGCGTTGCAGCTCCGTTTCCCGTCCGCTGAGATTCTAGGTGTTCCCTCTGCGGTCCGCGCCCGCCAAACCCGTTCCTGGGGGTTTCATCTACGGTCTGGGGTACCAAGCGTTCCCTCTGTGGTCCGCGCCCGCTCACCACGACCTGTTGGAGCGTTGCCGCTCCATTTTTCGGCCACTGCGGCTCTGGATGTTCCCTCTGCAGTCCGCGACCACCAGTCCCACTTCTGGGTGTTCCATCTTCGATCTGGTGCGCCTGGCGGTCCGTAAGGGGCAGTTTTCTCCAAGAATGGATACACAGACAGACAAATTGAGAGGGCACTCCAATCAGCCACTGTACTACAGGCTCCTGAAGAAGACCAAGAGGGAGCAAAGAAGGTGGCATATCTGCCCTATGCTGGCTCTATTTCTGCCAAAATCAGTAGGATCCTCCGTAAACATAATATCAAGTGTGTTTTCTGTCCTTCCAACAAGATCGGGGGACTGCTGGGGGGTGCAAAGACGACCTGGGCTTACGAAAACCAGGGATTTACAATATACCTTGTCAATGTGGCCTGTCCTACATTGGCCAGACGACAAGAACTGTGGAGATCAGGTGCAAGGAACATCAGAGGCACACTAGATTAAGTCACGTGACTAAGTCAGCCATTGCTGAACACTGTCTAGAACTAGATCGTGCCATGAAGTATGAGGATACCAAGATTCTAGCACAAACACCCAGATTTTGGGACAGTGTTATAAGAGAATCGATAGAAATAAAAATGGCTGACGATCTTATGAACCGTGACACAGGGTACCAGCTAAGCAGAGCCTGGGATCCAGCTCTGGAATTGTTAAAGGAGCAACAGGGCCAGCTGCAACACTACACAAACAGAAGAACCAGAGACATGGAGATGGAAAACGAGCCCCTGACGGACCGCCAGGCGCACCAGACCGCAGATGGAACACCCAGACGTGGGACTGGTGGTCGCGGACCGCAGAGGGAACATCCAGAGCTGCAGCGGACGAAAAACGGAGCGGCACGCACGCACGCTCTTAACCTAAGGGACAACCTATGTGCCCTGTGGTTTCACAGGCTAAACCCAATTGTTATTCCTGCTTATCCTAAGTGTACTTGTGTCTCTGATGGCCTAACGTGTTGTGTGTGTCCTATGCGTCACATGAGTGTTGTGTGCGCGTGTAGTGTATCTGATTTTGCTCTAACAGTGGTCGTCACTGCCGAAGCATGTCGGGCCATCGTGTGGTCCCCCTCCTGTGCTCCTGGGTACCCAGGTTTGCTACTAACCTATTGTCTGACTGGGACGACAGCTCATAGAACTGCCGCGCCAGTAGTTTGAATCGATCCCTAATCATGGGGATCCCTGTGACTTCATGCAGGTCCCTGGTGGGGAAGTCCCACGGCAGGTGCATGGCAAGGTGCAGGACCTTACCTTGCAGGCCTTGTAACTGCTTACGCGGGACCTTACCATGCAGGCCTTGTAACTGCTTGATATGGCAGTCGGCAGCATTTCCCCACACTATGGCCGCGTATTCCAGCACTGGTCGGATCACTGCCAGATATAGCGTAATGCCGCAGTGTGTGGGAAGCGTGGACTGTGGATTCAGTACAGGGTAGAGTTCGCGTAAGCGTCCTAAGACTCTGCCCCTAAGCTCTGTGACATGTGGCCCCCATGTGAGGTGCCGGTCGAAAGTCACGCCCAGATACTTACAGTGCGAGACCATGGGATGGGGCCTCCCATGATCTGCACTGGTTGAAGATCCCTTGGTATCCGGCGACGTGTAATAATAATTGCCTGGCTTTTTGTGGCGTTAAATTTCAGGCATCACTTTGTTGCCCAAGCTCCCAATACGTCGCACGCCTCTTGTAGGCGACAACGAAGGATATTGACCTTGAGACATCATGCGTAGAGGGCAGTGTCGTCCGCATATAGTGCTAGCGACACTCTCTGCGTCCTAGGTACATCTGACGTGTACAGGGTGTACAACAGGGGTCCAAGGACGGATCCCTGCGGTACTCCTGCACGAACAGGCCTATCTGTGGATATTCCGTCTCCGGCGCGGACACTAAAAGTGCGATTTTGCAGGTAGGATGCAATGAGTTTCACATGTGGCGTCGGTACCCTCAGTTCAAAAAGTTTGAATAGGAGGCCCTCATGCCACACGCTGTCGAAGGCCCTGGAGACGTCAAGGAGTATCGCCCCTGAATACTCCCGGCGCTCCAAGGCACCCATCGCATTTTCTACTAACCTCAAGAGCTGTTGCTGTGTACTATGCCCCTGCCGAAAACCGAACTGTTCGGGAGGCCTGAGTAGCTCAGGTTTACATGAGATAAAAGTCGTTGGACATAAATACGCTCAAAGACCTTTGACATTACTGGGAGGAGGCTAATACGTCGGTAGTTTTGTGGCAGCCTTGCATCCTCCCCTGACTTTGGGATGGCTACCACCTCTGCATGTTTCCATACAGAGGGGTAGTCCCCAGTTCGCAGCACATGGTTGAATAGCTCGGTGAGCGGCTGAATAGCAGGAGGGGGGGGAGCTGCGGTAGCATAACTGCCTCCACTCTGTCACTGCCACCGACTTTCCTGGTGTTTAGGGTTCGCAGTTGGTATTCAACCTCCTCCTCAGTGATAGCAGCTATCTCGTCCTCTGGAGCTGCCTCTGCTGCCAGGAATACAGGCAGACGCTCGTCCACTAGTTGTACATGTTCTGCGTCTATGCCGTCCGCTACAGGTGTGAAGTTGGCCGCGAACGTGGCAGCCAGGGAGCTAGCCTTGGCGTCTGGCTCGCAAACCACATCCCCACCAACTTGTAGCGGAGGTATACGCTGCCCTTTCCTAAGAAGCCTCTTTGTCGTTTGCCAGGCAGAGCCATAATCAAGGCGGAGCATGGCCACCCTCCCTGCCCACTCTCTATTGCGATGGTTTTCAACCGCCACTTTAATGTCACGTCTAAGCTGGTTGAGGCGACGTTTAGTGGCGGCTTGCCTCGTGATTTGCGATTCTCGGAAAACCCTATTTTTGTGGCGTATGGCTTCCAGAATATCAGGAGGGAGCTGGCGTGAACATTCAGGCGGCCTGCGTGGTCCCCTCGGTGTTGCTGCGTCTACAGCTTGTAGCGCAACCTCAGCGAGCCGTCGTATCATCTCATCAGCTCCTACATCACGTGGGTGAGGAACAGTATCGAGATCGTCAAGTATACTTTCCCGATACTGCTCCCAATCCACCCTGCGAAGCTGTCTACGCCGTTGTGGTGGCTCTGTTCCCTGGAGATCAGTGTCAAAAACCACGGGGACATGATCCGATGATAGTGTGCACCGCCACATCGAGTACGTCAGCTAGACCTCTGTTGTGGGGATAGATGGTTGGGTCATAGAGGCCCACCACGATCCCATTGTGCTGCCATACTACACGTAGTAGGAGTCGTCCACTGGTATTAGTGACTCTTGAATGCCACTCCGCATGTTTCGTGTTTAGGTCCCCGGCGACAAAGAGTTTCCCACGAAGGGTCATCAGTGTCGCGAAGTCAGCAGGATTCAGGAGTCCCCTGGGTGGTCGGTAGGCTGCCATAAAAGTGATCTGACCCTCTGAAGTTTGTACTGCTACAGCAGTGGCCTCAATCGTAGCAAGCTGAGGCACTTGTACTACGTGGTGCTTGAGAGAGGTTTTGACATATACTGCAGTACCTCCCCCTGCCATTAACCTATCTGTTCGGTAGCAGGTGTAATTTGCTGCACGAACGTTTACTCCTGGCTTTAGATGTGTTTCGCAGACGAGACAGATGTCTACTGCCTCGTCATACAGAAACTGGCGAAACTCACCAGCCTGAGTTCTTATGCCGTTTGCGTTCCATGCGCAAACTGTCAAGCTATGAACAGGTGTGTTATTCATGGTTTTGCATGGAAACCTGTTGGTGGCCGGCTGCTAGAGCCGTCTGCACTGCAGCAATCAAGAGCTGCGGTAACTGCGCGAGCATCTCCTTGACAGTTCTGAGAAGCGAGCAAAGCTCAGCTTGCAAATCTGCAGGAGTCTCCTGGCTTGCTGAGGTTGCAGATGCGATCGGCTGCTCTGGCTGCCGTCCGCTCCCGTGGGCGGCTACAGCTGCCGGCTCCGTTTCGCTCTGCTGTGCTGCGCTCTGATTTGCTGGCGCGAGCCGCTCTCTCTCTCTGTTCTCTGCCGTCCGCGCCCGGAAACGACTTCCTTTGAGGCGGGGCGAGCGTCACTCACATCAGCCCGCTGGCCGACGTTTTCAACCTCGGCACGTGGGCGTGTTTTGATAGCATCGCTAACCTGACGCGGTCTAGCCGATTTAGCCTGAGGGGCAGATGCGGTAGCCTTTCCCCTCGCGATTTGGCTAAAACTAAGGCCAGGGGTCACCCGTCTGGCCGGAGCATTGTTGGCACGCTGTTTAGCGTCCGCCTTCTTAAATGTTGCACAGCCACGATAGCTGGCAACGTGCTCCTGTTCACAGTTACAGCACTTGCGTTTTACGTCCTGTGTCTGTTTAAAGTCACTGCTGTGATGCGGGCCTGCACATTTCACACACTTGGCCGGCGTACTGCACCATCTCGCGACATGGTTAAGTCCTTGGCACTGGTAGCACTGTGCCCTCCTACCCCTGCCGCGAAAACGTTCCACAAGCACATTTCGAATATTTGCAACTGTTGTCAGTTGAAATATTTTCCTGTTTTCGGCATTATCGACTAATATGACCTGGAATAATGGCATCTGCTCGTTTATTCCGGGCGTGTTCATGTGAGAGACAGCCCTGACACCGTAACCTAGTTCCTCTAACTCCTCTTTTAGGTGGTCCGGGTCCATTTTGAATGGGAGTCTGCGGAAAACCACCTTGAGCAGTTTCAGTGGCTCTGTAGAGTGGGTATAGTTGGGCACTCCCATTTCCGCAAATACTTTCATAAGAGTCACATAGTCCTCTGTATCTTTGACAGTGACCTTATACGTGGCCCTGCCGGCGGTTTTAAGAATAAAGTTGCTCTGCACCCTACTTTTCAAGAGCTGTTGAAAGCTTTTGAAATCAGCCGTCCATCTGACGACGATGGGAGGAGGGGCACAGGTCTTTGGCCTAGCCGGTTGTTCGACACTCGCGTCTATCGGCGCGTCCGTGATAGTAGTATACCTGCTGGTTGTCGCTAGCGGTGGAGCTCGTGTGAGCTCTGCTGCCCTGGCAGTGTGCTTCCTGCTCGGCACCTGGAAGCCGTCGTCGGTGGAGCAGCGGTCGCCGGTGGCGGCCTTGGTGCCCACCTGTGACGCCTTCTTCTTAGTGCGCGTCCTAGGCGCCTTGCCCTTCGAGGCGGCCGGTTTCTTTGCTGATACCTCAGCGCTATCAGCGGCGGGGCGCTTCCTTGCGGTCGCGTATCCCGGCGGTGCGTGTGCGTGACCTCCTCCCGACCACTCGAGGACACGTCCACGCCCACGTCCATGCTCGCTTGCCCACTGTCTGGTATGAGACCTTTCAGTAAGGCCAAGCTCTTCTCAGCCGCAGCAGCCTCGGTAGCACCGGTGCAGCTAGTAACCGCGTCATCTGCGTGCGAGACAGGTGTCTCGTCCGCGACGCAGCGTTCGCTCGCACCGTCGGTGCAGGGGGCGGGTACCACTGGAAAACAGCCAGGGTACGTCAGTGGCCCTCCCCCTACATCAAGTACTCGTGCCACTGTGTGCGGGAGCCAGCCCCCGTCCACATCACACGTAGAGCTACGATGATCACCTTGGGCTTGCGGAGCCGAGGCCCCGTCTGCCGACGATACGCTCCTAACATTCGACATCGCAGCCACTATGGAGCGGCAACGCTCCAACAGGTCGTGGTGAGCGGGCGCGGACCGTAGGGGGAACGCTTGGTACCGCAGACCGTAGATGAAACCCCCAGGAGCCGGTTTGGTGGGCGCGGACCGCATAGGGAACACCTAGAACCGCAGTGGACGGAAAACGGAGCAGCAACGCTCCAGCAGGTCGCAGGGAATGGGCGCGGACCACAGAGGAAGCGCCTGCAGCCGTTGGTGGAGGGGGAAGGCCATAGGCATAAATACTGGACCAGGTCCACTCGAGGAGCAGTCTCAGGTCGCACCTGATGAAGGTTACGAGCTACGTGACCGAAATATTGTGCAAGTACGACGCTGATATCTGGCAGAACACCTGACAACCCAAGATGTCATTAGATCGCCGGGAAAGCCTGAAGAGTTACAGTGCTGTCATTACTGTGTTACAGAGATTAATTTGAAGGGAGTAACACTGATGTAGGTGAATAAATAAAATTGTTTGCAGAAATGAAAGATTCCTGTTACTATTTGAACACACCTCATAAACTTTATTGAATTTGATTTTTTATATATATCCCATGTTTTTTCAGTTAACACATTCCACATTCTAACAAACTAATGATCCTAGTGCAAATAGCACAATCAAAGGCAAACTGCAGTTTCCAGTATTTGTCAGGGGATGTGGAACTTATGCCATTGTTCACAGACGGGATACTGGGAGGACACTGGACAAGGGAATAGGAGCTTATCAGTATGCACCATCAGACATAAATAGTGGGTGAAGATTGGAGAAAATCAAGGATGACAGCATGATCAGAATCACTTGAGTAGGAAACACAAATGAAGCTGGTTGCATGATTCATTCTACACCGAGGAAAGTGGAGAATATATAGTATTACACCTGCCAGATGTCTGTCTCCCTTTGTCCTGCATTCGTGCTGCTTCTGTTATGTTCTGGCATTGGATAGCACTGGTATGTACTGCACATGGACATTTCATTTCTCAATCTGGCTCTTCTATGATAAATTACGAGGGCAGCTGAAAAGTAATATCTCAGAGTTTTTTTATGTGAAAGCTCTTTAAGTCTTTTAAATAAAACAAATGTTATTAATATTCTATATGTTTATTATTCATGTCTTCATATTTATTTCTCAATATAGTAACCTTGGCAATGAACACATTTCTCCCAAAGAGAGTCTACTTTGTTAATACTGTTACTGTAGAATATCTCAACCCTGCTTGCACCACTATCAACATTAAGTACTCGAAGATATTCTTCATGTTTTGGAAACAGATGAAAATTGGACAGTGCCAAATCAGTACTGTATGGAGGATCATTAATGACAGTGAACCCCCAGGTGTTGGATTGTTGCATATGCTGCTATGCTGCTGGCATTGTCATGCCAAAGGAGAGGCTGCTCCATGTGTGGATGAACTCTTGAAATCTGAAACTCAATTAAAGCACACTGCTTCTCACATACTAACACACACTATCCAGTTACAACCTGTCAAAAGGCTACCTTTTGCAGCACAGACTGCTGCAAGTCATGCAGGAAGACATTCAATAAGGTACTGGAAGGTACTGACAGGTATGTGGAGTCATGATGACTCCAGTGCTGTGAACACTGGTCCAGGTTTCTTGGTTGAGGATCAATGGTGCATACAGCCTGATAAAGGTGATCCCACAGGTCCTTGATTGAGTTTAAATTCAGGGAATTTGGTGGCCAGGGGAGTACGGTAAACTCGTCCTGGTGATCTTCAAACCAAACACATACACTGCAAGCTGTGTGACATGTTGCACTGCCCAGCTGGTAGATGCCATCACGCTTGGGAAAGAACAAATTGAATGTTGGGATGGACATTGTCCCCTAGGATAGATGCTATACTTGTGTTTATCCAGTGCACCTTCCAGAATGGCGAGATCACTCAGGGAATGCCACAAAAACATTCCCCAGATCATAGCTATTGCAGAGTATTTGCTTTCATACATTTCACACCATAGAAACAAATGGTCATCTGTCTCATGATGCATAAAATGTGATTAATCTGAAAAAGCAACCTGCTGCCTCTCAGTGGACATCCATTTGTGGTATCGGCGTGCAAATTCCAGCCTTCATCATTGATGAACAGAAGTCTGCATGGTTGCATGAACCAGACAACTGTTGTGGAGACCCATACACAACAATGTTTACTGAATGGTCATCGAGGAGACACTGTTGATAGCCCATTGTTTCATATGGGTAGTCAGTCACTCAACAGTTGCATGTCTATTTGCCTGTAAATGTCTCTGCAGCAACTGTTCATCTCTGTCATCAATGACCCATGGTGCACCACTGTTCCCTTGGTGGCAGTTTTGGATAGTGTCATTTTGCCATGCATGGAATACCACTGCCATGAACCAAGTAGCCTATGGAAACCAATATCAACAGTAAATCGATGGCCGAAAATTGAGTAAAGAGAAAATGTTACAATCATCAGTAACATTAACTCCAATCAATACCAAGGAATAAATCAGAATTTGTCTTGAACATAACATACACGTCAGGACTGTTTCTCTGGTACCCTTACCTTTCTGAATGTGAAACTTATCATCGTCAAACAGATCCTCAATTTTCTTTTCCTTTCTTCTCTATATCATTCCACTGTCAAGTCACATTAATGTGACCACATGGCAAAAGCTTGAATAACAACCTTTTGCAGCAAGGACCACTCTAAGATGTGCAGAAAGAGAGTCAATAAAGAACTGGAATGTACTGGCATGGATGTGGAGCCATACTGTCTCCACTGCCTTAGATAGCTGTGCTAGATTTCTTGTTTGTGGATCAATGGCTCGAACTGCCAGTGTGGTCCCACAGTTTCTTAACAGGATTAAATCCTGGGAGTTTGAGGGCCAGGGGTGTATGGTAAATTCATCCCGGTGCTCTTTGAGCTATGCATGTACACTGCAATCTGAGTGAAACTTTGCTACGTCCTGATGATAGATGTCATGCTTAGGGGAAAAAAAGACTGCTTGTAGGGGTGGACATGGTCCCCAAGGCTGGATGCACACTTGTGTCGATCCATTATGCCTTCCAGGATGATGAGATCACCCATGGAATGCTCTCTGGCCCAGACCCTTCTGATGATTATTGCAGGGCAGTCAGTTGTTCAAGAGTTGCGCGTCTATTTCCCTGCAAGTATCTCCACAGCCATCATACAACCCTGTCATCTATAGCCTGTGGTGCACCATAGTTGCCCCAGTGTCAGTGATAGCGCCATTTTGTCATGCAAGGTATACTTTAACCTTGGCAGTAAGCGAACAGTTCACAAACTTAACCATTTCGTACATGCTTTTGGCCTTGGCCCAAAAGGCAACGAAGGGCAGTGGTCACATTAAAGTGACTGGAACATGTATTTATAGCAACTTTTATGAACGAGTTGATGGTGTGATAGTTCTCACTCTTATCTGCCCTTTCTCTTTGTGGGTTTGTGTGGATGATATTTTTTTTTTCAAAAAATCTGTCAGTATGTCTCCAGACTCACACACCATCTGCAATAGTCATTTGGTTACCTTTTCCCCTCAACGATTTCAGAAATTCCAAAGAAATGTTGTCTGTCCATTCTGCCTTATTTGATTGCAAGTCTTCCAAAGCTCTGTTAAACTTGTACTGTACTACCGGATTCCCAGCTCCCATATCAGCTCCCATTTCTACCTCAATCACATCAGCAGACTAGTCCTCCCCCTTGTAGATACCTTCAATGTACTCTTTCCACCTATCTGCTCTTTCCTCCATATTTAACAATGGAATTCCCATTGCATTCTTAATACTGACACTCTTGCTTCTGATTTTAGCAGAGGTTATTTTGACCTTTTCTGTACACTGAATCAATACTTTTGATGATAATTTCTTTTTCAATTTCTTCACATTTTTCTTCAGCAATTTGCCTTGGCCTTCCTGCATTTTCTGTTTATTTCATTACTTAGTGACTAATATTTTTGTATTTCTGAATTTCCATGAACATTTTTATACTTCCATCTTTTGTTGATCAGTTGGCGTGCTTCTTATGTTATCCAAGGTTTCTTCACAGTTCCCAGCCTTGTACTCATATTTGTCTGTCCCACTTCTGTAATTGCCAGTTTTAGAGATTTTCATTCCTCTTCAACTGAACTGTTTACTGTAGTACTCATTATTGGTGTATGTATAGTCTCAATGAGCTTCAAACACACCTCATCATTCCTCATACTTCAGTATCCCAATTCTTTGCACCCTGATTCTTCCATCTGAAACTGATAAACTGTGACCTAGTCTTCATCATTACGAAATTGTAACCCAAGTCTATACCTGCTCCTGGATAAGCTTTACAGTTCATTATCTGATCCTGGTATCTCTCTGTCTGACCATGATGTAATCCATCTGGCATCTTCCCCTGTCTTCAGGCTATTTCCAAATGCACCCCTGTTCTTCTGATTTTTTAACACTATTCGCTATTACAAGCTGAAATTTATTGCAGAACTCATTTAGTCTTTCTTCTCTCACATTACCACACAACACCTTCTTCTATACCTTTCCCTACTACTGCATTTCAGTCCCCCATGACATTAGATTACCATCTCTTTTTATATACTGAATTTCCCATTCAATACCATCATATACTTTCCCTATCTCTTCATCTTCCGTTAGTGACATCAGCATGTATTCTTGATCTATTGTTGTTGGCATCATTTTGCTATCTATTCTGATAGGAACAACCATATTACTGAACAGTTCACAGTAATTCACTCTCTGCTCTACTTTCCTATTCACAAGCAATTCTACTCCCATTATACCATTTTCTGCTGCTGTTGAAATTACACGGTATTCATCTGACCAAAATTTCTTATCTTCTTTCCATTTCATGTCACTGACCGCCACTAGATCTAGATTGTGAGTTTACATTTCCCTTTTGAGATTTTTTGGCTTCCCTGCCACTTCCAAACTTCTGACATTCCATACTCTATTTCCTTTCCATTCGTTATTTTTTGGCCTTAACACATGAGAAATGTAAAAGCTGCTATCTGATTATGCCAACCAGATTTGATTACTTTGTATAGTCAATGCCACCCAATAACATTAAGCCAGGTGCTGGTCCACTGTGATGATGATGAGTGTGGTGTGGCAACGTTTCTGCTCAGAGTCTCCACACACAGGTATATCCATTGTGATGTCGTGTGCAGATCTGGAAATTGCCTGAAAGCACAACATGGTGTCACTCTTGTGTCCAGTGTTGCTGTTGGATGCACCAGTGATTTGTGCCTCTCTCTACTGCTGCACCTATGAAGCTACAACAATGGTCACTGTAATGAGAGTCCATAGTGCTCCAAACGTGCTTGCAGTTTCAAGTGCCTTTCTGTAAACAAGGCCATGGCCTGGTTCAAGGTAAGGCTCCATGATCCTGCACAGTGCAGCGAACAATCTGTCCATCCTTTTCAGTGCTGGTTGTGTGAGGCCATTGAGATCCAATATGACATTAAGTATGGGCCTCCTGAAGACACTGATATTTACATGACTGTTGTGGGATCCCGATCAATGCAACCAGCAATATCACAGAATGATAAACAGCTGTCTTGATAGGTCACACCCCTGATGTAGCCTATTTCCAACGAGCAGGTTAGATGTTTCTCCTTCTTGCATGAAGCACAACACGATCCTTTCACCACTAGCCAAGATTCCAAATTGATTTCTGAGTAACTCACTGTGGAATCTTTCTTTATGTACTGTATTTAAATGGCGTTAAATTTACCTAAATTGTGTGACTGTGCTGAAATGCTAATCATTTACATATCCACTTATGTAGTACACTATGTGGCATTCTGATGTTTGTTGCATGCTACTTCCAAGGTGTTGCATTTTTAGTGACCATAATTGTAAAATTCAAATGTGTAGATAGTCTGTATGTTGCAATATTTCCCAGTGAGAAAGTGTTTTAAAATTGATAACTGACGTATTCTGAACCAGAGTGAGAGATAGCAGCTATGGTTCATGAGATGTGCAAAGAAATAAGCAGCCATGACAACTAAAGTGGTTTAATCTGATGCTAAATTGCTGGAGGCATAATGATGTATTATGCAGCAAACTGACCTGCATGGGGTCTGTTGTGAGGAGGGTGACATGGTGACCCCGAGAAACAAGTGCCATGGCAATGGCTTGGATGGGAGTCTGGTGGCTGATGGATGGTGTAGGCATCACAGCAAGCACGCGCGCTCCCTCGACATTGCTCCAGGTGCCCATTAACATCCACACCCACAGACACGCCAGCCACCGCGGATCTACTGCCATTTCACACCTGAAAATAATGAACAACACTTGTAAGAACCATTCTAAATTAATAAAAGGTTAGTTCATCTGTTGTGTTCAACCTAAGTCGTGTTCAGCATCACAGCATTTTGATGTCGTCAACAGGTCAGAGACAAATCTACTGCTGAACGTCCAATAATTTGACAACAATATGGAAACACCACGAGAAATATATGCTTGTATATAAATCCAAATGTTGGCCACATCTGCAGGTTACACTTGTATTTGACCACGAACGCCACCAGTGCAATGTCTTCAGTGTGTTGCAAGTGTCAACCATGGTCAGAAGAGTGTTCTATGTATAGGGTGGTGCACAATAACTCACCCGATTGAATTTTGATCTTACAAGTATACTATTGGGGCAATAGCTTTCAAATTGTGCGCTGAACTTTGTGCAGTTCATGGAAATTACGCCAGATGTCGTTATGAGTTCATCACTTCCGTTATGAATTCACCATTTCAGTTTGCCGCGATGGCCGACAAACGATGGTTGATCGTAGCACAAAAGATGAAGATTGTGTTACTGTTCGTGGCGACAAACAACATTACATTGACACAAAAAAGGTTTCATGATCATTTCAGCACACGGTGGACTCCCAATCCACAGATGATATGCAGATTACATAAAAAATTTGAAGGTACTGCATCTGTTATGGAGTGTCAACAGCTACATGCACGTACCGTATGTTCGCCGCAAAACATTGAAGCAGTTCGAGTGGCTTTGATTTGTAGTCTGAGTAAATCAACCAGAAAAGCCAGTGCCGAGTTGAGAATTTCACGCTGATCTGTACAAAGAATTATTCAATCCGACCTTCGCTTGTATCCACACAAGATGACTGTGGTGCATAAGCTTACTATGAGAGATAAGCAGTGGAGACTGCAGTTTGCAAGGTGGGCAATCGAGCAAGACCAAGAGGCAGTGCTACACAACACATGGTTTTCTGATGAAGCTTGTTTTTACGTGAATGGTATTGTGAACATACAGAACGTTTGATTCTGGGCACGTGAACCTCCGTGAATAATCCACACAAAAGACACCTATGGAGAGAATGTGTGAATGGGTTGCAATGTCAAGCCACGGAATCATTGGTCCATTCTTCTTCGATGCTATAGTAACCTGTGAACGCTATTTACACATGCTGCGAAACCAGTTCTTTCCTCAACACATGGCCTCATGTCTTCCATTGGAGACACAATGGTTCATGCATGATAAAGCAAGCCCCCATACTGCCAACGTTGTGCTTCATTTCCTACACGAAAGAATTGGCCTTAGGGTATTGTCAAACAGATATCCTGGACGTTATGCAGGAGGAGGAATGTGGCTGCCCCACAGCCTGGACATTAACCCATGTGACTTCTTCCTTTGGGGGTTCCTTAAAGAGAAGGTGTATCACAGAAAACCAGAAAAGGCAGTGCAGTTAGGGCCATCATTATGGAATTATGCTGCGCCATTCCAGAAGGTTTGTGTCGGAGAGTCGTCACAAAAGCACGTGTGTGACTTGAGGAAGTTGTAAACCAAAACAGCAGTCATATTGAACATGTGATTAATTAGGTTTTATTCTTTACTTCTACGTCAATAAATTTCAAATCTTGTCAACAACAAATGTGTTATTCACGAATCAAATCAGGTGACTTATCATGCGCCATGCTGTAGTTGTGGGTGCATTATTTTGGAGCTAAGTTCATTCGAATGTGTGCAAATTGTTCGTGGTCGTTTTGTGTTTCAAGGGTCACAGTATCGAAGATTTACACTGAGGTGACAAAAATAATGGGATAGCGATGTACAGATATACAGATAGTGATAGCATTGCATACAGAAGGTGTAAAAGGGCAGTGCTTTGCCAGAGCTGTCATTTGTGCTCACGTGATTAATGTGAAATTGTTTCCGACGTCACTATAGCCGCACGACGGGAATTAACAGACTTTGAACGTGGAATGGGAGTAGGAGCTAGATGCTTGGGATATTACATTTCGGAAATAATTAGGGAATTCAATAGTTTGAGATCCAGTGTAAAGAGTGTGCTGAGAATACCAAATTTCAGGCATTACCACTAACCATGGACAACGCAGTGGCCGACAGCCTTCACTTACCGACCGAGAGTAGTCAGTTCTAACAGGCAAACAACAGTGTGAAAAATAACCGCAGAAATCAATATTGAATGTACGACGGACGTATCTATCAGAATAGTGCGGCGAAATTTGGTGTTAATGGGGTATGGCAGTAAACGACAGACATTTGCTGAGAGCACAGCATTGTCTGCAGTGCTTCTCCTGAGCTCATGACCATATGGGTTGGACCCTAGACAACTGGAAAACTGGGGCTTGATCAGATGAGTCCAGATTCCAGTTGGTAAAAGCTGATGGTAGGATTTGAGTGTGGCGCAGACCCTACAAAGCTGTGGAACCAAGTTGGCTACAAGGCATTGTGCAAGTTAGTGGTTACTCTATAGTGGTTTGGGCTGTATTCACATGGAAATAAGCTGGGTACTGGTTATTTTTGGCTACTTGGAGACCATTTGCAGTGATTCATATACTTCATGTTCCCAAACAACGATGGAATTTTTGTGGATGCCAGTGCACCATGTCACCAGGCCACAACCGTTCTCGATTGGTTTGAAGAACATTCTGGGATTTTCGAGCGAATGATTTGGCCACCAGAGAGCCCAACATAAATCCAATTGGGCATTTATGGGAGTTAATCGACAGTTCAATTGCACACAAAATGGAAGGCTACAGAGAGAGTATCACTCAATATTTCTTCAGGGGATTTCCAGCAATTTGTTGAGTCTGTGGCATGTTTATTTGCTGCATTACACCAGGTAAAAGGAAATCCTATACCTACTATACTAGGAGGAATCCCATGACTTTCGTTACATACCTACTATACTAGGAGGTATCCCATGACCTTTGTTGCCTCAGTGTATGCCTCCGTGAAGGACAGTCACTGAATTGGATTGTGACAAAAAGTAAGAAATCAAAAGCTATGAATGTCACTGCAGAACTGAACAATGAACTTGCGAACCCTGTCAGCACCAAAACAACACTATGGTAGCCCCATAACATCAGAACTGCAGGGCAAGCAGGAATTCCAAAACCACTCATCAGTGATGCATTACTCATAACAGGGAATCGTGATACCAAAGCTATAAAACTTGATCTATGGAGCAATGGAAGGATGTCATTTGGTCAGACGAGTCTTGTTTCACAGCGATGGAAGGATGTCATTTGGTCCAACTTCTGGCCGAATTTACATCCTAAGGATGAAATATAGTGTGGGTTCAGTGATGATTCGGGCAGCCATATTGTCGTATTCCGTGGGCTGTATGGCTACACTGAAAGGTCGCATTACTGCCAAGGATTAAGTGGCCAATTTTGCTGATCAGGTCTATCCCACGGTATATGTTTTCACCAATGGTGATCTCCCCCAACCATCACAGTCATCAGATCTCAATAGTACTGAGCCTTTGTGGTGGACTTTGGAGGAAAGATTGCATGATCACTGTACACTTCCAACATTTTTTCAGGCATACGTTTCCTTTGAAAACCAATATTGTATTAGGCATAGTAATGTGTCGTGTTTTCGGCGTTTTCATATTTTTGTCCAAACCCTATGCATAAAGCCCCTTCCCTAAGATAACGAAAACTTACACATGCATCACGTCGTCGCAGCACTGGCTAGTCAACTGGACTGTGGACACTCCTTGCTGGCTCACTGTTACAGTAGCTGGCCTTTTAAGTTATTGACCAACTGCTGTCATAGATGGATTTACTCTCATTATGCTTTTGTATATTCAAAAGCACACATCTTCGATCATTTGTTTGTGTGTATGAAGAGTTTGTGCCTTGGCAAAAAATATACTTTGTTTTCAACTACGTTAATAAAAACTTTGTAAAGTGGCAAAATATTTTTAAACCGCAATTTCTTAAAATCACTTGTCTGTAATATAGTAACACAACATCATTGATGTGATTAATGTATGCCGAAAGGATTGAGTATTGACTTACAGAGTATTGACTTATTGAAGTTCAATGTAAAAAAATGTTCAAGTGTGTGTGAAAATTTATGGGACTTAACTGCTAAGGTCATCAGTCCCTAAGCTTACACACTACTTAACCTAAATTATCATAAGGACAAACACACCCAAGGGAGGACTCGAACCTCCGCCGGGACCAGCCATTTTAACTTCGGGAGAATGGCAATTTTTCCTTTAGACATTCAGTATAAATATCACCATGAAGTGTAAATAGAAAATGTATAAGCGGTGGTGGTGGTCAGTGTTTAACGTCCCGTCGACAACGAGGTCATTAGAGACAGAGCGCAAGCTCGGATTAGGGAAGGATTGGGAAGGAAATCGGCCGTGCCCTTTCAAAGGAACCATCCCGGCATTTGCCTGAAACGATTTAGGGAAATCACGGAAAACCTAAATCAGGATGGCCGGAGACGGGATTGAACCGTCGTCCTCCCGAATGCGAGTCCAGTGTGCTAACCATTGCGCCACTTCGCTCGGTCATGTATAAGCGCCTTCAGAGTTTGGAAGCTACTCTTAACTGAAATACCAAGTAAATACAGTAACGTATTTTTGCGCAATTAATGAATTATGGCTGTTATGTACAATAGTACAAAGTTAATCAGAAAAGCGTTATATTTACGGCACCAGTGACCTCTCAAACCTTTGATTAACACCAAAAATAAAAACAAAGCAGAATTGTTGATACAAATGCCTTACTTTCCAATGCATCTTCAGGGTGTTGTAAGTAGTAAAACACACACACTCACTCTATAATTGCTTTTAGGTATGCACTTAGCCCACTACAGTGGTAATAAAACGATGACGGTTGCCAAGACGAGCTGCCATGTCAGCTCACATCTGATTTCTATATACAACAAAAAATATAGCTCAATAGCAATTTAACAATTGTTTCACTTCTTCATTTACCTTCTACGCAACATTTTTATTAGCGTGTTTGTCGACCTCAAATGATTTCTACCAGAAATACATTTTATACTCAAGATTTGTGGGACCATATTCCCTCCGTTAACGTTTCTTTTATGTTGTATTCACCAAATAAATTTGGCACTCATCACAAAGGTAGCAGGATGGATACCCCCTTCCACAGAATGTAGTAGCCGTATTTAGGTGGTGTGTTTGTGAGCTGTAATTGTCTAGTTACAGGGCAGTTGAGACTGAAACACAAATAATATTGGCTGCACCATGAGCAACAGTTAACAGTGATTTATTAAAGAATGTAGGCTACATAATTGTTTTTCAACTGTAATGTGACGAAAAGACTTGGCATTCAAGCAGTGGCGGAGTCGCCCCCCCGTCCCGCCTTGCGTGTTGCCGCGTCGCCTTCGCCAATCAGCCCGCATGCAATTCGTTCGTTTCTTTCGTCAGTCGACTAGTCCGAATCGAGTAGTTGTACTTTGCTATGTAGCACGCGCGTCCGCGTCATCGTATTTTATACGTTTCTGTCTTTCACATAGTGATCGACTTATGGCTTAGATCTGTTGAACACTCACCCTGACATTGGTTGCCTTATTGACCAACTTTCCAGGAAGAATAGGCGCATAGAATTCATCATTTAAGGAAGAGAACCACAATTGTAACTTTTTTGTATCATAAGATGGCATTGTCTAACATATGTGTACAATCAGTTTAAATAAAACTTTCTTAAACGTTGCATGTGTCTCAATCATTTTTTATTACGGTAAAAGTGAAGGTGGCTCAAGATATCTTTACTGCCCCCCTCCTTGAGGTTTTCTGTAGCCGCCACTGCATTGATGTAAGAGTTTTGAACACTAGTCTAACATAATTCAGTGAATGACAACTACCTAATCCAACAGAAGTCCAGACAGAACTGTTGTTGGTGTCAGTTTGGACGAGGGGCATTTGAAAAGTCCACACAAAGTCTGAGAGATGGCAGCACTGGGGCGTATCGAGGTCATGTTTAGTTAGTAGCATCTTTGGAAAGAACGCACACCAAGTTTCGGCCATTGGTCTATTTCTTTGTGCTTTACATTCGTGTTAATCAAGGAAGTCGAGTGATTGTCAAAAAATGGACGAAAAAGAATATCGTGTGGTGATTAAACATTACTTTATGAAAGGAAAAACGCCTCAGGAGACTAAAGAGAAGATTGATAAACATTACGGTGACTGTGCACCTTCGATTAGAACAGTTTATAAGTGGTTTCAAAATTTTCGGATTGGCCATATGGGCACAAGTGATGCTGAACTTTCTGGACGCCCTGTGGAGGTTACGACCCCAGAAATCATTGATAAAATCCATGATATGGTGATGGATGACAGAAGAGTTAAAGTGCGTGAGATTGCTAGTGCTGTGGGCATCTCGAACGAATGGGTACATAATATTTTGCATAAAGATTTAGACATGAGAAAGCTATCCAGAAGATGGGTTCCACAACTGCTCACTCTTGAGCAAAAACGGAGTCGTGTGAAGTGTTGCAAGGATGGTTTGCAGCTCTACAAGAAGAATCCACAGGATTTTAAGTGGTGTTTCGTCACTGTAGGTGAAACATGGATACTTTACTATACGCCTGAGACCAAACAACAACCTAAACAATTGATTACCAAGGGAGAATCTGCACCAAAAAAGGCAAAGACCATTCCTTCGTCCAGAAAAGTTAAGGCAACTGTCTTTTGGGATTCGCAAGGGATGATCCTCGTCGACTATCTGGAAAAGGGTAAAACTATTACAGGTGCATATTATTCATCGTTATTGGACCGTTTTAAAATCGAGTTGCAAGAAAGACGCCGGCGATTGGACCGCAAAAAAGTCCTTTTCAATCACGACAATGCACCAGCACACACCTGAGCAGTTGTGGACGCAAAATGAATGGAAATAGGATTCCAAATCATTACATATCTCCCCTATTCTCCAGACTTGGCTCCCCCGAACTACTATTTGTTCCACAATTTGAAAAAATGGCTGGTGGGACAAAGGTTTTATTCCAACTAGGAGGTGATTGCAGTAACTAATAGCTATTTTGCAGACTTGGACAATTCCAACTATTCGGAAGGGATCAACAAATTAGAACAGCATTGGACAAAGTTTGTAAGTCTAAAAGGACACTATGCTGAAAAATAAAAAAGGTTTATCCCAAACACGTAAGTAGTTTTATTTTTGCATGAACTTTTCAAACGTCCCTTGTAAGTTAGGACTTAGCGAAAAGATAAAAACTGAGACTCTTGGCATTGACTGTCTGATGGATTGTAGACAGTAGCTGGGGATAACTGCAACAACTACAAAAACTGTTGGATAACTCTGCAACTGTTGTGATAACTGGTGGAGGAGGGGTACATGGCCACAAAAGACTGTTGATTTGCAAACCATTTGGTGGATGCAAGAAGTAGCCTTTGGTATCAGCACCATCTGTGGAGTCAGACATAAATATCAGCTGAAGGACCGAACTATTTGTAAGTCGTGCTCCGGAAGCATAACGTGATTCCTGTCATGTGCATCATGTACTAGGCGATCACAACTGTAGCACCACACTGGAGGCTGCCAGACATGTGGCGCCCCCTGTGCATATTATTGTGTACTGCATCAAGCAGAAGACAGTTTCTACGAGCTCTTTGGCTAAAATTTATACAACTACACTGTACAACACAATTGAAGGGTTATTTTTTTGCAACCCCATACCTGTTTGCCTTTTTGACACAGTGGCTTGAA
The DNA here is from genome assembly GCF_023897955.1 of Schistocerca gregaria. Lineage (NCBI taxonomy): Eukaryota > Metazoa > Arthropoda > Insecta > Orthoptera > Acrididae > Schistocerca > Schistocerca gregaria. The sequence continues at coordinate 301,128,248 of NC_064920.1, read as the reverse complement.
ATTAGGCTCAAAAGTGCCTACATACTTCCTCTGTATTGGTGTTGCGATGTCATCTTTGAGCTTGGTGATGTTCCAAATAGCTAGGTGTCGAAGATGTGAGAAAAAGGCTCGAGCTCAGAAATGCATGTTAGGTGTAAAGTGGATTAATGGTGTCACATTTGCACTAAATTTTACCACAGTTCTGCCCCATGCCATCGTGGACGAGTCACACGATTGGACGGTCGTCACACCTTTTCTTACCCATATTTCATCCCTTCTCTTGACACGTCTGCAATGGAGGACAGAACCCCGACGCTCAGGACAGGATGTATGTGCAAGTTTTCACCACATATGGAAACGCTGCTTAATACTCAGACAGGCATGGAAATAGTACCTCAAGCAAGTGATGCGGGTGTGACAGTTTATACGGGCTTTTCTGGAACAGTGATTTGGACTGGTGTGTTTTTGCAACTCTTAATGACTTTTGCAATTCAAACAGTTTTCACTTTACAATGGGGTTCACTTTATGAATCCCACTGTTCATGACCCAAGCGCTACAAGTCACTGCAGTGGTGCTGCTGCAAACACACTAACAGATCTTAGAATTCTGGTATCAGGGAACAGTACAAAACCAAGTATTATTGAACTTAAAGTCAAAGTATTACAATAACGAAGTACAAACAGCAGTAGAGGCAATCCGTTTATAAGCAGCAAGCCATAGGTCATGCATAAGGAGAGAGATTCCTTCCTATTGCCTTGGATATCTCTGTTTCATCGCTGCTCTCATGTTTGCCAGACACTAAATCATCTAGTTCTACACTACTACAAGAATTTCCAGTTCAACACAGTACAACACCATAGGAAGAATACTATATAAACAAGTCCAGGCAAAAATGATACGATATTGCAGTGCCTGTGTTAAAAAGTACGATGTAAAGTTTATTGAGACATGAAGCATGTCTAAAGGTACATTGCATCATACTTCTTAACAACACAGACACTGCAACATTGTATTTATTCGCCAATATCAGCAGCGATTATTAGTAAAATCTCCCCCACCCCCTGTACAGGAATTACATAATGTGTACGAGTGCACATTGTGACATATGAACAACTACATATGGAAATTTGGGTGGGCTGTGAGTCATGCGCGGATAGCCAAAGCGGTTAAGGCGACCACCCGAATAAAGCGAGATATCCAGGTCCGAGTCCTGGGCCAGCCCAAATTTTCACTGTCATCATCCATTATACAGCTGATGTTTGCCCGTATTTGCAACTGTGAATATATTTCATGCAAAAATAATACTCGTTCAATAGGATTTTATATGACAACATATTGTGTTGTTAACGTGAAGTCAAACGGGGTAAATTTAGTGAGGCTGGGTGGCAGCAGCTCCTCGTTCTTCCTGCTTGTCCACCTTCCATTTCAGCTCTTAGTATGAAAAACCGTTTATATCCTCCATTATTTCTTTAATTTATTACAGTCTGGATCTTCATGTGTAATTTCAAGCTTGTACTGCTCCCTCAATTATACTTTTCAATAGATCACCATGAAGGAGCATATGGCCTATTAGCTGAGCCCTTCTTCTTTTTAGATGTTTCACATGGTTATGCAAGCTAAGACGCCATCCCAGGGTGATATAAAGTAATTGTGATGTACATTAATCGTTCCCTGGTGTAAAACAGCTGCTACATTACGCCACACTTCAATAAGAAAAACGTTTGTAACCATACACTATCCCACTAATATGCTCTTGTGATAAATTCACTTACCATTTGACAGTATTAATGCAACAAACTATGTCACACTAACGAACACTGCTTAGACTATATGTTGAAGAAAGGCAATCCTATGTTTATATTACCTGCAGATTTAGGGGAAGCTATTGACAATGTTGACTGGACTATATACTTCGAAATTCTGAAGGTATCAGAGAGAAAACACAAGGTGCGAAAGGCTATTTACAATTTATACAGAAACAAGACTGCATTTGTAAGAGTCAAAGGTCATGAAAGGGAAGGTCGTTGTAGTATGTCCTTGATGCCATTCAGTCTGTACACTACCTGATCAGAAGTACTTGGACAATCCTATGAAATATAGAACTTACCAATAGATGTCGCGGGAGGCTGACCCGGCAGTATAAAAGGAAGTGGGGAGTGTTATGATGTCAGTAGGGAAGCAGTAACAGCCGAGTGGATCAGCCATAAGAGCTCAGTGAAAATGCCATTGGATGTCAACAGAGTAACAAATCCATAAGGGACATTTCAATCCTTATAAAGCTTCTCATGTTGACTGTTGATGTGACTTATGTGGAAATGTGAACCACAGTTAAAACAAGACCTCGTAGATCTCATCTACTCATGGACAGGGACCGGCGCGCATTGTGGAAGATGTTTGTAAAAACACGCGTGAAACTAGGGGCAGGTTCACTGGTGAGTTTCAAGGTGATACCAACAGTCCATCTAGCAGAATGACTGTGGTAGGGAGTTGAAAAAAATGGAGCTGTGGTCAGTGCCAAGCGACACATGAGTTGGTATAAAGGGTGACACTATGGACAGTGGATGACAGGAACAAAGCTGTTTGTTTGTTTGGGCAATGAATCCTGCTGTGCACTGTGACAGTCGAATGGAAGTAATTGGGGTCGGACATTGTGGCTGAGCAGTTCTAGGCGCTTCAGTCTGGAACCGCGCGACCGCTACGGTCGCAGGTTCGAATCCTGTCTCGGGCATGGATGTGTGTGATGTTCTTAGGTTAGTTAGGTTTAAGTAGTTCTACGTTCTAGGGTACTGATGATCTCAGAAGTTAAGTCCCATAGTGCTCATAGCCATTTGAACCATTTTTTGAAGTGATTTGGTTTGGCTATACACGGAGAACATTACCCACCAGAATGGTTAGTGCCAACAATGATGTACAGAAGAGGAGATGTTACTGTATGAGGATGTTTTCCGTGTTTAAAGTGTGGTCCCCTTTCTGAGCTTAAGAAAACACTAAATGCAAAAGGATAGAAGTATATGTCACAGCATTGTACAATGTGTATAGTAGATGAGTAGTTATGAAACGATCATTGTGTCAGCAAGAAAATATACCCTGCTGTAGAGCAGCAACAGTGAGGAAACAATTTGGAGACAACAACATGGATTGATCTTTCCAGTGTCCCGACAGACTCTTAGGGGAACAACTGTGGGGTGAGTTAGAACGTCAACTTCACTCCAGCGTCCAACATCACGACTTCTCTGGTTTCGGCTATTGAGGAAGAATAGGCTGGTTGTCTCAAGGAAAGTGTCCTCAGCAGACTGCAAGGTGTCACAAAGACAAAAGGTGGAGACACCCATATTAATGTCCTCTAAAAGCTGGCTGGATACTTCTGATAGTATAGCAATAGAGGAAACCAAGGAGAAAACTGGAAAGGGAATTGAAGTTCAGAGAGAAGAAATATAAACTCCGAGATTATTAGATGACACTGTAATCCTGTCAGAGACGCAATCAACTCGGAATAGCTGCTGAATGGAAGGGATAGTCTTAAAAAGAGCTGTGAATATAAACAAAGAGTAGAAAAAGGGTAATGAAAGCAGAAAAATTAAATTGGAAAAAGAGACACTAAAAGTAGTGGATGAATTTTTGCTATTTGGGGAACAAAGCAACTGATGATGGCCGAAGTAGAGGGGATATAAAGCGCAGAGTGGCAATAGCAAGAAAATCATATCTGAGAAAGGGGACTTTATTAACATCTAAGACAAATTTCAGTATTAGAAAGTCTTTTCTGAAGGTATGTGTACAAAGTGTACTATGGGATGTGAGCAGTTCAAACAAGAGGAGAGTAGAAGCATTTGACATGGGGTGTTACAGAAGAATGTTGAAGATTAGACTGCCACATCAAGTAAATAATGATAGGTACTGACCCCAGTTGGGGAAAAACTAAATTTTATGGCACAATTTGATAGAAGGAAGGGATCAGCTGATGCAACACTACCAAAGGAATCAAGGTCTCCATAATGGAGGAGTATGGAGGGGAGAGGGTAAAAATTCTAGAGGGAGACTAGGCATGAACATAGTAAAAAGTTTCAAATGGATGTAAACTCTGATTTTTATGTAGAGATGGAGCAGTTTGAAAGTTCCCTGTTCATTCGACAAAATCATGACTGCTCGATATAAACTCTTTGAGAAAGCACTCTGCAAAAGGCGTTTTCACATCATTGGGAGGTTAGTTTGGTTTCCAACCAGTGGGAAGCCTTCGCAGGTTACAATCCACGAGGCTGTCCTTGTTTGAAATGGTGCAGTGGAACAACTCTAGGGTCGGCCAGAACGTCGACTTCCCTCCAGACTCCAGAGTGCAACATCACTGCCTTCTCGTGTGTCGGCTCTTGAGTAAAAATGGGCTCCCATTCCTACATAGACGTTCAGGTGCTTCCTTGAAAATGTCTTCGGTAGAATTCAAGGTATCATAAAGACTGAGGGTCTTTGTTTTGAAATACACTGTCCAACAGAATTAAAGGATCACTTTTTCGAAACAACGTAATTGCCTCCCATTACGACGCATGTTGGAAATTTCGTTCTAAGATTCCTACAATCTTCCTCTGTAATGGTGCGAAAGCGTGGCGCCCTGCGACGTCACCATTGTGCTCGGCGACGCTTCAAACAGCTGGACGTCCACGCATGCGTTAAAAATGGTCGCCGCTCACAAGTTCATGAGAGCTGCAAGATAGGTTAATGATGTCACAGTCCCTCTTACCCACATTTCACTTCTTACTTTGAAGGAGTGCGACACACAGCATTGAAATCACGGGATTTTCTTATAGGTGGCCGAGGAAAACAATTCAGATACACTGCCGCTCAGAATTGCCGCGAAAAGGCTTCAGGGGCTGCACCAAAGGGCATCAAAGAAATCCCCCTTTTCCGCTGGGGCGTTGATCCCCACATATTTCGCGGTTGGGAACGAAAGTTCACAGTGCGATGAGCAAGAGGAAGATGCTCTTGAGAACCTTTTACACCGTTGACACCCTTGTACGTTTCAATCTTTCTCTAAGAACGTCGTGGAACTGTACCTCATTGATTGTGATAGCATCCCTTTGGAGTGTAGCACGCCGACAATTTTTTTGCTCTTGCCTACAGCTCGGAACCGTTATGAACAGTTCAAAACCATTCCAAAAAACTTGAACGTGATCCGAACAATTACAGAATTATTATGCTTTTTTAAACTTCTGCTTTCCGCCATCCTGTAGCATAATCATGCGGGAGTGCAACACTGTGTGTGAATAAAACAGCTAAGGTTCCCTCTGAAACCCCCCCCTCCCCCCATCGATGGCAACACCATCGATGCCAACCATGCAACTTTGTTCAGCACGTTAAAAATGTACCTTCAGAAAATTTCGACTGCTCTAACGGCTACTACAGACCTATATCATTGACGTCGGTTTGCAGTAGGGTTTTGGAGCATATACTGTATTCAGACATTATGAATCGCCTCGAAGGGAACCATCTATTGATACGCAATCAGCATGGCTTCAGAAAACATCGTTCTTGTGCAAAGCAGCTAGCTCTGTATTTGTACGAAGTAATGGCCGCTATCGACAGGAGATCTCAAGTTGATTCCGTATTTCTAGATTTCCGGAAAGCCTTTGACACCGTTCCTCACAAGCGACTTCTAATCAAGTTGTGAGCCTATGGGGTATCGTCTCAGTTGTGCGACTGGATTCGTGATTTCCTGTCAGGAAGGTCGCAGTTCGTAGTAATAGACGGCAAATCATTGAGTAAAACTGAAGTGATATCAGGTGTTCCCCAGGGAAGCGTCCTGGGACCTCTGCTGTTCCTGATCTATATAAATGACCTGGGTGACAATCTGAGCAGTTCTCTTAGGTTGTTCGCAGATGATACTGTAATTTACAGTCTAGTAAGGTCATCCGAAGACCAGTATCAGTTGCAAAGCGATTTAGAAAAGATTGTTGTATGGTCTGGCAGGTGGCACTTGACGCATAACGAAAAGTGTGAGGTGATCCACATGAGTTCCAAAAGAAATCCGTTGGAATTCGATTACTCGATAAATAGTACAGTTCTCAAGGCTGTCAATTCAACTAAGTACCTGGGTGTTAAAATTACGAACAACTTCAGTTGGAAAGACGACATAGATAATATTGTGGGGAAGGCGAGCCAAAGGTTGCGTTTCATTGGCAGGACACTTAGAAGATGCAACAAGTCCACTAAAGAGACAGCTTACACTACACTCGTTCGTTCTCTGTTAAAATATTGCTGCGCGGTGTGGGATCCTTACCAGGTGGGATTGACGGAGGACATCGAAAGGGTGCAAAAAAGGGCAGCTCGTTTTGTATCATCACGTAATAGGGGAGAGAGTGTGGCATATATGATACGCGAGTTGGAATCGAAGTCATTAAAGCAACGACGTTTTTCGTCGCGGCGAGATCTATTTACGAAATTTCAGTCACCAATTTTCTCTTCCGAATGCGAAAATATTTTGTTGAGCCCAAGCTACATAGGTAGGAATGATCATCAAAATAAAATAACAGAAATCAGAGCTCGAACAGAAACGTTTAGGTGTTTGTTTTTCCCGCGCGCTATTCGGAAGTGGAATGGTAGGCTATGTATTATTTTTACAATTTCTGATTCATTAGTTGGGGGTCAGGAATATGCATTTTGTCTCATATGGAATGTTTATTGTGTTTATTTTGGAAGTATTATTATGAGTTATTAATTTGTCCATAACTTCAATGTAATGTTTGTTTAAAAAATTGCTGACATTCTGTGAATCCCTGAGTTACTTCCCATATACATCAAGTGTTATGGTATCAGTGTTTTCCACACCTACACCTTCCTCTTTTCAGTTATGAGAGACCATATGGTCTTAATGATATTTGTTGATATTTGTTTCCATAATATGTCGATTTAGTCTCTTTTATCAATTTGGTGTATATTTTATTCTTTTCGCTATATGAAACCCTATTTTCTTGGTTTGGCCTAAACCGACAATTTTCACACAAGCGTTTCACCTCTTCCCTCTTCCTTTTTACCTCTACTGTGACCCAATTTTTATTCTTCTTCTTATTTATTTCGCTACATACTAATGGACATGCAACATCTATGTAATTACCTAATGTTTTGCAGAATGATTCCCATCCTTTATGTAGGTTCTCTGTTAAGTATACTTCGCTAAAGTCTTCAGTTTCCAATAGCCTTTGTAACTTATCTATGTTTGTTTGCTTAGTTTGTCTAAACTCTTTAAATATTTTTTCTGGCTTTTCTATGTTGCTCCTAATTCAATACTAATCCATAGTGGTCTGTAATGGTCGTGTTTATGACCTTTACTGTCTGCCTGCTCTATTGTACATTAGTAATCATGTGATCTATTAATATATCTGTATTTTTACAGTATCTCATGGTACTGTCTACCGCTAAATAAACTCTTTAAGTATTAATCAGATATTGAAAACACCTTGTATAACAGATGTGCTGTTTGAGGCTTTCCCGGCGCTGCATCTGCTTGATAGGTTCACGGGAATTACGCCGGCTAATATTGTAGAAACCGCATAATATTTCAGCGAGACAACTGCCCGCCATCTTCAGGTGCTACTGTCGCGTCGCTGAGAAGCTCGCCAATTTATATGCTGGCTTTCGTCTCCAGAAAGATCCGACGGATGCCGAACAACGGAAGACATCCGCTCTCCTCAAATCCAGCAAACTTCCTGACCATCTGAAGAAGAGTTTAAGAGAACGCGCACCAGTTCCGTCACGACTTTATGGCCTGCCAAAGATACATAAGGAGAATGTTCCGCTTCGCCCTATCGTCAGTAATATAGTTGCCCCAACATACCACCTAGCTAAACATCTGACTTCTCTTCTGAGTCCCATGGTGGTGAAATGTGAACACCATATTCGAAACTCAGAAGATTTTATACGGCGACTGAAGATTCTGCGCCTTGAATCTACCGACTTACTAGTGAGTTTCGATGTGGTTTCTTTGTTCACACGGTTGCCTCTGATGGACCCATTACCGTTCATAGGAGCTAAGCTGGAAGAGGACGTCTTACACCTTTTCAAACACGTGCTTACCTCGACTTACTTTTTATTTAACGACCAGTATTTTGAGCAGACTGACGGTGTTGCTATGGGTAGCCCTCTGTCTCCCATAGTAGCTAATCTTTTTATGGAAGATTTCGAGGACAAAGCACTTCAGACGGCTGTTTTGAAACCCAAATGTTTTTAGAGATATGTAGATCATACGTTTGTGGTATGGCCGCATGGGACAGCAACGCTTCCTTCTTTCCTGCAACATCTGAACTCCCTCCATCCAAGCATCTGCTTCACCATGGAGGTACAGAAAGATGGTGAGCTCCCGTTTCTGGATGTTTTGGTTCGAAGAAAAGGAGACGGCTCCTTGGGTCACAGTGTGTTCCGGAAGCCTACGCACACAGACTTGTCTCGCTGAAATATTGTGCGGTTTCTACAATATTATCCGGCGTAATTCCCGTGAACCTATCAAGCACTTTGTATAACAGTTGTCTTTTAGTGCGTTAATATTTAGGTCACCAGTTACAATTATATAAGAGAATTCCCTGCCAGCCTTATCTAACAGTACTTCTAACACTTTTAGAAATCCATTTATCTGACAGTTTGGTGATCTGTAGATATCTATTATCACACATTTTCCCTATAATATGTTGTTTGTATTGCTGCAGCTTCAAACAGCATATCTGTACAGTTGTCTACTGACTATGGAATGATACCCTGTATTTCAATGCGTATATAGACACCCCTCCACCCTTATGTTCAGATCTGCAGAAATTAGGAACTTTTTTATATTCCTGTATGTTGTAAACATTAACTTCATTTCCTTTCAGCCCATGTTCTGACATGATAAATATATGTGGTAACCCTGGAGCTAATAGTACTTCTGTCTGTTCTAATTTACTGGATGCATACTGCACATTCTGCTGCAAGATTCTTATATTAGAAATATTTGTGTTGATGTTTTGATTTTCTATGGAACCTTTCTTTTTACCTGCTGGTACAAAAAACCCTGCTCCTTGAGATGCTTTTGCTTTTATGTTCTCCCCTGCGGGATCTCTGCCATGGCTTCTTGTTCTGCAGGTGACGACACAGCTTCTTTTGCTGGTGAAGACACAACTCCTTCTGCTGGTGATGACACTGCTTCACGGACCTTGAGTGTTCTGATGTGTCAGGGGCCACATATTGAACTGCAGTCACTAAACCTTAGGATCAAGTAGCTTCTCTTTGCATTCTATTTTCTCAGTGCCTCAGTGGTAAAGTACCAGACTACGAATCCAGATCTACATTAGACTGTAGGTACGCTTATAACTGGCTAGATAAGTCAGTCAAAAGTAGGAGGAAGGCACCAACAGGACCATGCCTAGTAAAGCACTTTGGTGTTTAAACAATTTTTGTGCTGATGACTGCTTTACTTATTTTACTAGGTTACAGATGCAGCAAGGTGGGCTGATGAGCGCTTTTTCGACGATAGGTGCTTGCTAAAGGTGTGGTCTCACTCACTGTAGAGCTATGATATGTAAACGATATTCATAATTTATGTATTGATTTTGATGGTTCATTTACTCTATCATTCTTAAAGTCAAAGATTACAAAACTAAGCAAATATACTCACGAACACTGCTGGATATCATTAGCCAAAAGTAAACACTAATTCAGTTCTTAATAACTTTCTAAACGATTCTTTGCTCATTGTTCAATATTGGCATGGTAGCTATACAAAGACAAGTTTCAGTTGCACCATATTATGTAAGTGTTTGTGTACGTCTATTTTTATTAAATATTACAGGTCAGATTGTGTTCTCTGGGGCATAAGAATTCATGATTACTGGATAGCTGAGAAGTTCAGGTCTTACCTGCCACTACTTATGAGAGTAGTTCACTTCTTCCTACATTAGACACACATACACACACACACACACACACACACACACACACACACACACACACAGGCGTACACAACTTACACGCATGTACAGTATATAACGACGTGGATGGTTGTATTAACCAAGACCTCAACAAGAACACTATCAGAGTCAATACTAAGGAAAGAGGAAGGCAAGGACGTACAGCCTCCGATAGGACCATGACTAGTGCTTTTCTGCAGTGTGCAAACCAGCCTTCTGGTAGAGAACACCTTCACTTCATGGTCTCACAACAGCATAGCCCACAGCATAGGAAATGGAAATGAACGGGAGAAACAACAGAAAACGCAGTGGAAATTTCCCGACACAGTAACGATCTTTTTTCTGTAAGGCAAGAACTTGAACAGACTCTCACCTTCTATCTAACCCCAGTCAGCAACTCAGCCACGCAAGTGAAGAAAACGTGAGCTGTAAGTTAGGAATATTAAAGTTTTAGACATACTAAGACTCATTTCACACCTGAATGCACTGGGAACAGATTAAGAAGCACAGTGTTGGTGGCACAGGTGGCTGCAGGTATCTGTACTGATATTATCAGCTAGAAGCACATTTAAAGAGCTTAATTTGTTCGTTACGACGTGTTGCGTAGCATATCTCCTAAGGCCATCAATTGAGAAGTACGATAAAGTTATCTACAATTTGAATATCAGTCACGCCTTAATTGTCGTTTATTTTCCGCCAGTAATCTAGTGCAGTAGATCAAGACACTATCGGCGTTCATAGCTGTAAAGCTTTTGTATCGGCCGTCGCGTTCTCCTGATAGTCTCGCGAGGGTCACACGTGTAACACTATTTACAATGGCCGAGTCGATAAGCCAAACTGGATAGCTCTGTCCTTCGAATTTATCATAAGTGGTTAACAGTGTGTTGCATCACCGTCATTACTGAGAATCGACGTTACATTTCATGTAATTTTACGCACACTACACTTGTGTGTAAAAGTTCCGCGTAACCAGGAAAGTAGTGTATGGGGAATGTCAGTGTGAGCACTCGCTGAAGACGATCGGCAAGATCCCCCTCCCCCAGATAACCCCTCCAAACTGGAATTATTCTGTCTGTGTGTTGTCCTTCATCTTTCGTTGCGGACTACGAGCAGTTAGCCCGTAAAATTTTCGACGTAGGAGCACAAAGACGTCAACTGGATCCTGTGTTGCAGCCTGCAGGGGCGCCTAGAAATGGACGGACGCTGGCCAATTTCAGCAGAAGTGAATCTGCATCAGATTGTCATCTAAGACTCCGAAAATAGTTGTGAGATGAAGGAAATATTCCTCGTGATCTAGTACGTAACAGAGTAAACATTCTACCGATATCTGATGGTAAATGGAAAACGGAATCAAACGATGTTAGAAAAAACAATTGACTATCAACTTACGATAGCTCCAGCAGTTGCAGTTCCGAGAAGTCTCAGAGCAATTGGTCTGGTGTCCTACAGTGTAGTTTTTGTATTACAACCTGGATTCAACGAGAAAACGCTGTTTCTAGCCGTTGATGCATAAAGATACAATCCACACTTGATATAATTTGTTGAAATAAACCAGCTGTGTCTAAAACGTGCTATTGTGGTATCTTATGGATTGCACTGCGGATAGAGATGAGTTTCACGTAGCTCAATGGATAAATACTGTACTGCTAATCCAAAGATTACTGACACGATTAACAGTCGTCCTTAGAACTTTTTTATTTTAAAAATTGACATCTTGTCAAGGGACACTGTTTGACACTCTTGTTTGCACATTTAATATTTTCAGTGAAGAAATCACGCGTCATTTAATCCTTTCTTTGACACAATCATGTGTGATTTAATACTTTCATTGATGCACTCATATGTGATAGCGTCAGTGAGAATATAAAAGGTACAAACATTCTTATTTATGTCATTTATAAATTATTTCGCCTATCCCATGTTTTGGGGAAAATTTTACCCTAATTTATGTAGTAACCATCAGAGTTTAAAATATCAGTACTCTTAATGCAATAATTAATTTATAAATGAGTCATTGCAAACAGCACTGATAATGGCAAGCTTTTATTCACGGAACAGAAACAAAACGTGTTACATAACACAAACGCATATTATGAGAAAAGGCAGTCTCTGTACCACTGAGTTCATTGAGCAAGTCTCAGATGGCAGTACAATATAAGCAATTCTAATGTGCACCAAAAATAAATGTGAGACTGTAACATTGTTTATGAATATAAAGGAAACAAACAAAACAAAACATTTTTAATTGATTATCACAACACTCTCACTTCATTTAATAACTGTTCAACACCTTCACTGTTTTTTGTCTCTAAGATATTCAATTTGGAGCACAAAAAGTAGCTATCTTAATTTATCTAAGTTAATTCCAGTAAGAAGCTTGGTGAGAACATCTGTTTGTCGATCTGCAGAGATGACATGTTCCAAGTCTGAAGATACACAAGTTGAGTTTTTCGCATTTAAAATGATGGTTCACATTTATGTGTTTTGTTCGCTTATGACGCTCAAGGTTGTTGAGTAATGGGATAGCACTTTGACAGTCCATATACGAGGTGGCAATTATTTCTTATAGCCTCATAATACTTTCCAATGTGGCTGGGCCCACATGATTTCTTTTATTGCTTGACAGGAAGCTTCTGTTGCTGACAAGACCATCTCCCATATCCAAGTTATGGCGGCTTGACGAAATTTATCAACAGTACTTTTGGTTGATTTTGGTATAAGAGCATCACCTGTACTGTCTGAGTCACTAAAACAGACAACCGAACATCTCCACTCGTTGTAGAGTCTAAGCCGTAAGAGAAGACCTTTAGTACTTTAAGATTCTCTTCACAGCATTCCAATGTGTCTTTTCTGGTTTATCAGGGTGTTGGCTAGCACTGTGCACTGCAGAAGTGTCAGTTCTGGGGACCACTGGTAGGTAGAGCGAGCTTCCAACAGCTTGACTGTGTGGACTACTGATAATTTTTTAACTAAGTCTCATCACAGAGTACACCTGACAACCTTCAGAAGGTGTTACCACATAATTGAAATTCTCCCAGTTGTACCATTCAGCCTTCTCATATGCCTTTTGATGGATTGAAAGTGCTCTATTTGCAAACCAAGATAATGACTAGCACTGCTCGTAGTTACGTCATGTTCCTGCTCTAAGTCATCCAGCAAGAAAAAATTAATGACTCCACGAGACTCATACAAGCAGACCATCATCGATGTGAATAGCTAGGATGGTCAAGAGTCCCTGTCATTTATAGAAACACTGGAACCTACACTTTTTTCTAGCAGGGCGAAATTGTTTAGCATACTGGTGAATCATTGATCCATAGCCTAGGTGGTTGTCTGAGTCATCAGCTTGTGTACCCATTTTGTACCTTCCTCAAAGTCCTCTGGTTGTTGCATATGAAGGGGAAGAGAAAATGTTTGTCTATGGATGTTGGCTTGCAATTGCTCATCCAAATCCAAGATAAAAGTTTATATAGAAAAATAAGATCGAGTGCTTTTTGGAAACATGTTTGAAAAAGAGGAGTTGGCAACACTGTCACATCGCGTAGACCAATGGAACATGCAGAGAAACATGTACCACTCCACAGTACCATACTAGCTGCCGTAGGTAACTGACTCTTGTGACATCAAACCCCATCGTTGTGGAGCTATGGTCCGAATCCCCGGCGGATTCCTCATTTATTTTTTTGACGTCCGTTTCCTACTTCTCGTCGTTTATAAGCAGGACATCAATTTGTCACATGATAATAGCCTATCACATGGCAGTGAAATCCATTAAACTGCATATATGTCTCTACCGACAGAGCAGTGCACAAACATAACTGGTCCTGTCAAGTTCATGTAGGGCTGCCTCCTAATGGAGTAGACAAATGACGAATATGTCGACATGCTTTTGATGTTGGGTGCATCCGATAATCAAGCTGCTGTTGCTGCTGCTCGAGCGTATGCTGCATTGCACTGTGTACGTATGTAAGAAGTTCATTTTTCGTCTTAATGTTAAAGGTAACAGAAAGAAATAAACAAGTTCACCACTGCAGAGGTGTCAATTAGATACAGCTGATGCTTTAACTGAAAAAAAAGTTTGGTGCGAACGTGACTCGAACGTTACCTTGTCTTACTGAGCTAAGAGGACAGCTCTGGTACAGTGCAGAGTTCGCGCTAGCTGTTCCTGGCCACATCACACGCAATTACAGCGTTGCTAGAGCATCGATTTTTTAAATCGCATTGCTATTAAACCGATTAGTGGGACTTGGTTTTGCTAGATACACTTTTGTCTTCAAATGGGATGAGGAATCACATGCCGGCCGCCATCCTGTATATATGAGTGTAGATTTCATTGCATAAAACAGTGCTGCTTCAATATCAAACTGCCTTATTCAATGACTTTGGATGCTGTGATAGATAAGATTAATGTTGTAGAGTCTAATTTTATCACTAAGCTGAAGGTTTCTGTATTTTCCATACCATGTCTCTGTGGAAATGCTCTAGCAACAAGACAAGCCATAAATCTGCCCACAGTTCCATTAGTTTCCCTCTTCACTTTGAATACCTACTTATTGTTAAGATTTCTTGGATTTGCGAAAGTTCAGTCGTAATCCAAATTTTATTGACTGCGTGTATTTCTTCTTGAATAGATTGTTGCCATTTTCTGAGTTGTCACAGTCAACAGCATCTTGGCACGAGACAGTTTCATAACGTTGTGTCACATGATAATGCAGAATTTACATTAATATTGGCATATCTAATAGGCTTTTTGATTTTTGTCTTGTCTCTTTGGCTTCTTTCTACTTGATGTACGGATTCTGTGCCGTCTTCATTGACATTCTGTTTAGTACAGTTGATTTTAGAATTTTGTTCTTCTTCAGGTGATTAAATTTCTTTTTCTCCTGCCAGATGAAGGCTTCCTTGTAGGCTATACACCCTCAATAGTCTCAGATTCTTCTGGAGTGAGCTGTTCATATTCACATAAGTTTTTATCTTCTTCCTTAACCTGAATTCAAAATCTTTTTCATGTGGGGAAAGTTTTGATGGGAAACTCTTTTGTGCTAGATTTTAAGATTAATCTTAGTAGCCATTATTGTCTGAATGCTGTTTTTACTTAATAGAATTTTAAACTTTGTCCAATACAACTTTTCTCCACGAGCTCCCCAGCAATAAAATTTTCTCCCTTGACGAGTCTGCTTATTGTCTAATCAGATTTAAATGCCATTCCTTTGTGAAGAGCTGCTCCAAGAGAGAATATATTGGTGGTTGTAAGGTCCGCCAGTTATGCAAAACAGCGTTTTTCCAAGTTCCCAAACATGTTTCAGTACCACTGTGCCATCTCCAGAAGGTTTCAGTTTTATTTAATATGTAATGTGAAAATTTTTACTGAATGATTACAAAATTATGTGGATATTTAATTCAAACAACAATTCGTTTCTTTTGTTAATACCTTTACACTTTGTGTGCTTGATCTTTCAGGACCATTTGTACATTTTTATTACAGATAGCTTGCCATTTGCAACTGAACGATGTTTATGAGAAATTTTGTTGGGAGTTAACCTATCATTGTATGCTCTAAATGTAATTTAGTTTGTCGCAATATTTGGCGCCTATATTCGGTTTTACTTACGTTTTCGTGTGGCTAACTGTTTTATTCTCAACATCATGGTGAGATGTTGTGAAGCAAACAGAAATAAACACGTATTTTCACAAATAAGGTCGTAAAAGCACTTTGCATTTAATCAAACACAGTGTAATTGTGGTTGTTGTGTGTCCCAGTCCAGTCAGTGTTCATTTGTTCACCAGGGAGTTCGGCGCCAAATTTGAATTTTGTTTATATTTTTATCTGTGTGTGTGTGTTTGTGTGTGTGTGTGTGTGTTCTAATATAATCAGTCCAATTTTGACGATTTTGTGATATTCTTTTACATTTTAGTTTTGGCTTTGCACTTTAATGGAAGTCTATTATTCCAGATGGGAAATGGTAGACATGATATTCTATTATGGACTGGCAAATGGAAGCAGCTGTCGAGCCCATGTTCTGTAGGTTGCACAGTTAATTCAGCCGTCTTTTGCAGAGACTAAAGATTCTGGCTCTGCAGCTCCAGCAGCGGCGGATCATGGCAGGCCCGACAACGTTCTTTGTGGAGGAGCCACTATTATAAACAGTGGGAGACGTTCATGGAACTTAGTGTACATAGAACTGCAGCGTCTAACGGGCTTAGTTATCCGCTGGTCTAAGCGATCCTGCTTTGGCAGTCGCTGGACGCACATCATTTGTAGCGTGTCCAAGCCCTACCACCACAAGTAGGGACGATTCTAGAAGTCGGTCAAGAGGGGTGGAGGGGGGGGGGGGCTGGTGTTGGGGTTTGGGGGAATGGCATATCGCTTACCAAAAGGAGAGTTTACCGACAAACTGGTAAAGTTTATTGTTTCTTGAAGTCGTTTTTGGTAACAGTTTTGAAGTTCAGGGTAAAAAACTGGCTCCAGAATGTGTCTGCCTGGGAAAAATAGTACGATTTGACCCAGATGTCCAGCGATTTCGAAGTTTTTGTCTGGGGCCAGCAATTTAAGTGTTGGTAGGCAAACCTGGCATATTTACCTTTCTTGATTATTGTAAGTGGTAATCGTACATTAATATATAGTCAATGTATATTAATAAATAATAAGACGCCCATTTTAAGTTAAAGATTATTTATTGGTTTATCTATTTGTCGCGCTTATTCTTTTGTTAAAATGTGTTTGAAATACATTGAAACCTATATTGCTACATAATTATAAAAAGATGTCTGAATCTGTTGAAGCAATATATGCGCTGATTTCTGAAGTCATTTTATCCAGTGTAGTATGATATTCCATAGCCCTCCCCCCTCCCCCTTGCCACCGCCCCTGAACACAAAACCTGTGTGCCAGAATGCAGTTCTTTTCACCACAAAGATACTGTCCACAGACGAAGCTTGCATTGTCAGATTTCAGGTGACCAACATCATGTACAGTCTTTGGAGAAGCAAAACTTTAGCGCCTATTTTCAATTAATGTATCGGCAGGTACTGTTGTTGTTGTTGTTGTTGTCTTCAGTCCTGAGACTGGTTTGATGCAGCTCTCCATGCTACTCTATCCTGTGCAAGCTGCTTCATCTCCCAGTACCTACTGCAACCTACATCCTTCTGAATCTGCTTAGTGTACTCATCTCTCGGTCTCCCTCTACGATTTTTACCCTCCACGCTGCCCTCCAATGCTAAATTTGTGATCCCTTGATGCCTCAAAACATGTCCTACCAACTGATCCCTTCTTCTAGTCAAGTTGTGCCACAAACTTCTCTTCTCCCCAATCCTATTCAATACCTCCTCATTAGTTACGTGATCTATCCACCTTATCTTCAGTATTCTTCTGTAGCACCACATTTCGAAAGCTTCTATTCTCTTCTTGTCCAAACTAGTTATCGTCCATGTTTCACTTCCATACATGGCTACACTCCAAACAAATACTTTCAGAAACGACTTCCTGATACATAAATCTATATTCGATGTTAACAAATTTCTCTTCTTCAGAAACGCTTTCCTTGCCATTGCCAGTCTACATTTTATATCCTCTCTACTTCGACCATCATCAGTTATTTTACTTCCTAAATAGCAAAACTCCTTTACTACTTTAAGTGTCTCATTTCCTAATCTAATTCCCTCAGCATCACCCGATTTATTTTGACTACATTCCATTATCCTCGTTTTGCTTTTG